>NW_004797567.1:145248-155947 GCF_000002075.1 Aplysia californica | reverse complement strand
GTGTATGTGTATGTGTATGTGTATGTGTATGTGCATGTGCATGTGTATATGTATGTGTATGTGTATGTGTATGTGTATGTGTATGTGTATGTGTATGTGTATGTGTATGTGTATGTGTATGTGTATGTGTATGTGTATGTACATATATATCATGTATCTGTTTGTGTTTTTGTGTAGATTTGTTTGTGCGCCCAGCGTATTACCAGCAAGAGGAGTCACACGTCTGCTCACGCTTTAGTATGTGTGAGTTGAACTCAATTCAGTGTATGTTTGCTTTCTATTGTTCTCAGAGGGTTCCGAAAGTTCAAAGCCTGGAAATAAAATACCAAGAAAACAGGCCCTAGTGATGTCGTTGTGCCGTCTAAAAGTAACATACCAACGAGTAGAAACTACACTGCCAACTTTTCGCAATATAACGAGCTATTGTAATTTCTATCCCGACTTTTTTAAATGGCCTTTTTTTTCAAGTCCATTACTGTATCAAGTTTCTATCCATCACTGGAAAAATATTTTTAAATAACAACCAAACTGTAAAATCACCCATTGATTTTTTTCTTCAAGGTGCCTAGAACTCATTAACACTGTAGCGTCTCACGACTTCACATCAACATGTCCGACGATGTGAAGGTCTTTGACGCATGCGCATTGTACGTTCTGGTGGTCACCTTGACGACCGTCCGGCAATGAGGAAGCTTGGACATGCCAGACAAAGGCGTTCGTGCAGATGTGATTTATGTGAAAAGGCAGTTGGCGAGTCACTATTGTTTCTTTTTCTGATAGTCTCCCTTTGAGGCTTTGTTGGTAGATACAATTGATTACCAGAACAGGGAAAGCTGAGATCCGATACCCGATAGGCTAGACATTTGACCACCTTTCATGATACTTTTTCTCTTTCAACGCTTTGTCTTCCCGGGCGACCAACAAGACAAGAGTTTTAGAAACTATATTATTATTATTTTTAGCTTGTAGTACGACGGTTTACTTCACGATTTAGATGATTATTTTTTGCCTCTTTACAGATTATTGGACCCTTTTCAGTTTCTTTGCTGAGAGAGAGAAAGAGAGAGAGAGAGAGAGAGAGAGAGAGAGAGAGAGAGAGAGAGAGAGAGAGAGAGAGAGAGAGAGAGAGAGAGAGAGGAAGAGTGAGAGAGAGACAGGGAGAGATAGAGAGAGAGAGGGGTGACAGAGAGACAAAGAGAGAGAGAGAGAGAGAGAGAGAGAGAGAGAGAGAGAGAGAGAGAGAGAGAGAGAGAGAGAGAGAGAGGAAGAGAAGATGTTTTACGGAGCAGGTTGTTTCATCACGCGAGACATGTATTAATTACTAATGTCCTGTTTTGTTGTGCGTACGCTTGAGTGCACCTAACCTTTGTAACATCTACCGGCACTGTAAACGATCAAGACAATTTTCTCCCTGCGAAATAAATAAAGATTGCCACTTTCATTGTCATCAAACGCAAGGCTTGTATGTATGTCGACGGACTCTTCTTTTGTTATTTTGTTTTTGTAAAGTGTTTTACGGCGCTCGCAACTGCATAAGGTCATATGAGCGCGCGGGACACACCTAATATTTGTTAGTTGGTAGGACATTTTGAATTTTGCCCGGGTGGTGGCCGAAGCCTACTCTTATCGATTTTAGACCACCAAGGGATCTTTAACGTGCGCAACTTGCACACGGGCCCTCCGAGATTTTTCGCCCTTGTCCGAGAAGGCTAGGTGTAGATCTTTCCTACCAGAAGATCAGGGGTGTGGCAGAAAGACAGCAGTAACTAGGAGCCTAGGAGTAGCAGTAGAAAGGCTGCAGAAAGAGTCAGGAGCTCAGAGGAGGGGGCAAAGAAGGTGAGGGGGTGGGGGCAGAAAGTGGAAATGGAAGCAGACTACAGAATATTGCTAGAGAGCAGGAAAAGGAAAGGAGGTGAAAGGAGACAATTTTAGAGAAGAAAAATTTTCGGTCGCTACCCGGATTCGAACCCAGGACCTTTGAATGAGAGGCCAACACCTTAACCTCTAGGCCACGAGAACCCCCACGGAGTCTTCAACCGGGTTAGTCCAAAGGGGTATCTTTGTTGCACGAGGAGAACAAACTGTAAAGTTCAAGTCTACTTTGCTATCATCCCGATTAAAAATCATATTAAAAAGTAGAGAGAAGATTTTATTTCTATTTTCTTAATGTGAAAATGTGTTGTTCAATACAAAAAGCGCAGTTGATATACATTTTTAAAAAGTAAACGCTGTTTCTGGAATGAAAGTCCCGAATTTTTGGCATAAGGAAAGAAAAAAAGGAGGAAACGCATAAGTGAATCATCACGGATGGTTTCGGCAAATTGAAATTAGCAATAGGGATATCGACGATTGACAGAAGACCAAAGAAGGAGAAGAAAAAACAAACCACCATGCCCGTGAAAAGAGATAAATAATGCTTCACCCCTACCAAGATCCCCTCCCCCCCCCCACCCTTTTTTTTCTCCAAAACAATTATTAAAAATAATTTTAAAAAATAAGCCGGAACATTCACACCTACACCTATGACCTATGATGACGCAGGAGCAGATCAGAAAAGAGCGTCCAATATCCGAGGAATAGTCCACCTGCGGGGGAGTTTTAGCCTGTGTTTTTCTCTCTCGCTTATCTTTTTTTTTTTTTTTTTTTTTATCATTCCTCCCTGCCAGGTCACACAGAGGGCAGCCTGGTGTCTGCACGGTGTGTTTTCTGGGAGGGAAAAAAATCGATCAACTGCTCGCCTCTTGTACATGTATGTGTGATGGAAGTCCAGCGACCAGGTGCCTAAAACCACACCATGAGGCATACGGCGCGGATGATGAGCTGCCGCAGACTTACATAGAATGGGTCACGACGCTGTGGAATCAGGCGCTCGTCAATTTTTGGGAATATTACATTGCTATTGGTATGATATTAAATATGGTTTCTTTGTCTTTCTTTTGATGAAAAAATACCAATTTGTCTTAAATAGAAGTAGATATATTTGCCAGTGAAGGAGGTGGGGGGTTTGCTTGGTGTCAGAGGTAAAATAGGTGAGTAACAAGTGAGGAAATAGCAATAAAGGTCTGGTGAATCCTGAAGCTGTAGTGTGTTCCGAAACTGCAAACTTACAATTTTTTGCGTCTTTGAATGTTTCTTTTCTTTCTTTTTTTCGCGTTATTAAAAAATAAGATTAACCCAGAAATGTTTTTAGATTGATGAAAAAGGTGTTGAGCCCCTCCCATAAATCGAACGAAAAATGTCAGCGGGATAAAAAAAAAATCGAGTTTTTTCCAGAGTTCCTTAAATCGAAAGAGTTCCCTAACTTGACGAGCGCTTGGTTTCACCACGATGCCACACAAATACTAATTGAAAGATCGCGCCAGACATAGAACGTTGAAGCCTGGTTTATGCTGAAATGAAAATAAAACCTCCAAATTAGTTTTATCAGCAATATCTTAAAAGTGTAACTGGACCTTAAAATGTCTGTGTTTATTTTTGGATCAGTATGGTCCGTCTTTGGGAGTGACTTCAAACAAGCCCAGCCGGACAAAATGGAAACCACGATTATTCTTAAGTAAGGTAGTTATGACTGTGAAGGAGTTAAATGAGGTAACGATGAAAGCAGGCAGTGTGGGTCGACCACTGATAAAAACAATTAGAAAAGAGACGATTACAGTTCCCAAGACACTTGAAACGACATAAATGCCTTCAGCATTTTAATCTCTCTGAATAAAATAGAAGTAAGACAAAAAGGGCAGAGGTAAAGAAAGATTAACTTATTTAGAAAGCTTGAACAGACGGGTAACGGTAAAGATCAGCAAAATAACGCTTGTGAGAGCTTCAGAGAAGAGAAATGAGCGACGAACCATGTTCCATTACGTCTGTTTCAGACCTGAAACTTGAAGAAAAATCTGGATACTCTTACGATTCATCATGTCATGTGCTGTAAGTAATTTGGAGAACAAAGCTCTACAAGGAAACATCTGTGGGAAATGGAATTAGTCAAAGTAATGATATTAAAACTGTTGCTGTGTGGAAAGATAGAAGGAAAGAAGAGCAGAGGAAGACAAAGAACAACATTAAATTATTACACAGGTGGCTTAAACGGCTTTGCAACGAGTATCACAAAAAACAACAACCTAGTTAATCAAGAGGACACACAGAATGGGGTACCATAATCGTCATTGTCGTGGTCATAATGCCATGTATTTCTGCCCTTCTTTCCATTTGCGAATAGTCGTTGTTTTTTATGGACATTGCCTTGATAGATAAAAACAGAACAAGCCAAAGTATAGACCAGTGCTTCCCGACATATGTTCTATTGCGCACATGTGGGTGGATTTGTAATTTGTCGTGGGTGGGGGTGTGGGGGGGGGGGAGACAGATGATGATATGTGGTATTGTGGCACTGGCCCGATCAGTCTCGCTGCAATGTCTTCTGTTTAGTTTTAGTATAAATAAACCTTAGTAATCTGACTCTCTTTGAGCCTGTCTTTATACGCCTAACGTAAGGCTTGCCAGGGGGGGGGGGGTCACCTGGGTAGTAGCCCGCTTGGAAATGGATTAGTGAGCTAAAAAACCCCCCAAAAAACAAACAACGATGCCCCATTTCAACTACCGACTTACTAAGAGACAAACGACTTGCATGTATGAGTTTGTGTTCTGGTGGACTCGCGGGGGACCAACTTTAGTGATGTCACCAATCACTCCAAATAGCATTGAGTTTTCAGACTCCATGAATACGCCTTGCCTTTATGCTTTCACTGGTTGTCAGGGATCAGTCTGATCTCTTCTAAAAGCGGACGTTGGCACTAGCTTTCAACTCCTAGATGTCAGGACGAATATATGGAAAGTATGTTCTGAGCTCAAGAAAGAATGAGAAGAGCATGAGGCTTCCGCCACCACCATCATCATCATCATCATCATCATCATCATCATCATCATCATCATCATCATCATCATCATCATTTCGGATTGTCTTGTCGTGATCACAGCTGTCTGTAATCATTGCGACAGATTCAAAGCTCGTTTGTTTACTTCCTTTGTGGTTGTGGGTGTATTTACAGCGTTTGTAGATCTTTCTGTATCCTTCCTTCTTTTTTCAACTTTTTGGTAAGAGTTTCACGGTGCTCACAACTGCATAAGTCATATACGCGCGCGGGACACATTAAACATTTTCAGTTGGTAGGAAATTTTGAATTTTGCCCTGATGGCGACCGAATCCTACACTTATCGATTTTAGACCACCAATGGATCTTTAACGTGCGCTCTATCTTTCTCGGCGGAAATAGATGATGAAGACAATACTTAGATAGCTGCTGAAGGCAAAATAGTCCCCACCCACCCCATTTGGTCTACTTTCACCAGCTCAAGTGTTTCCGAAATGTTTTTCCGTTTCGGGGGAATTTACAGGCGCACGATCTAATCCCGAGCACCATTCACTGGCCTCTTGCTGCGACTGAAATAGCCCCGTCACTTAGCTGTGGGGGAGACTGTGTCGGTACCATTACTGTCACCGTCAGTGACGTCACAAAGTACCTAACACAGCCGTCGCCAGACGATGGGGAGTCCTCTTAACGTCTCACCCCATCCCACCCCACTCCTCCGAAAAGAAGAAGAGTAAAGGACTCCCTACTCTTTTTTAAAATGTTGCATCTACGAGCGTACTTTGTGATTTTTAAAAAATCGTTAATGCAAGGCTGGCTGGCTGCCTCCTCCCTCACCAATTTTTCGCCTCACTCTTTTCTCTCTTTATCTCTTTTCTCTCCCTCTCTCTCTCTCTCTCTCTCTCTCTCTCTCTCTCTCTCTCTCTCTTTCTCTCCGTCTCTCTCGGTCTCTTTCTTTCTCTAATAAATATTCACAGATATAGACCTATACATACACTTGCACACACACACAAACACACACACACACACACACACAGACACACACACACACACACACACACAGAGGGAAGAGAGAGAGAGAGAGAGAGAGAGAGAGAGAGAGAGAGAGAGAGAGAGAGACAGACAGACAGACAGACAGACAGACAGACAGACAGACAGACAGACAGATAGACGGACAGACAGACAGACATGCAGACAGAGAGACAAACAGACAGACAAGCAGACAGAGACAGAGAGAGAGCGAAACACCCCTCCCACCCCCACCCTTACACACCCACACACTCATACCATCATCGTCATCCTCCCCATTCAAGCTCTCCACACAAAAATCTGGACTTGAAATTGACTTAAGGGATCCCGCCCGTCCCCAGCTACTCGTCAGTAGGGCTGGCCAATGAGTCGCTTTAGCAAAATCCGGATAATATGTTATTGCACCGCTTCGGCAAATAGGTTAGAACCACTTCAACAAACGGGTTAGCACTACTTCAACAAACGGGTTAGTTCAACAAACGGGTTAGCACTACTTCAACAAACGGGTTAGCACTGCTTCTACAAATGGGTGCATCCACTTCCGCAAACGGGTCAGGAAAGAGAGTTAAGAGTCCGAATTCGGATAATGTTTCATAGAGAATTAACCGGTTATCCTTTTATAGATTATCCGGATTTTGCCCACAGCTACTCCTCAGCCACGGCCCCACCCGGGGCAGGAGCCGATGTCGGGACAGGAGCCGATGTTACGACTGGAGTGAGCTTCTCTTCGGAGTCCCGTGTCCCCTTCAATCAGCGACCCCGCACGCTCTGGGCTTCAGCGATACCACACAAGGTCCGCCAATCAGCCACGGCACGTAGAAATGAATTAGTAGACACCCTGACACCCGCGATACCGATCCCTGGTTGGTCTAATCGAAAGTTCTCCAAAGATTCTTACAGGAAGGTTGGGAAAAAAGGGGGGGAGAGGGGGGGGGGGGCATCGTTCTACTCAATCCTACTACCACAAGTTAAAATCCAGACAGGGAATCTTTTTAAAGGATTGCTTGTACCACTCGTCTCACATTACATTCACCGTTGATTTTGTTATTGCTTACGTCATTCCTTTTCAATGGTCATCTCTTATCTGATCAAATTTAATCATTTACGATACTTTTATGATGATAAATACTGCGTTACAAATTAGCAGGACAAGAAAAACATACGGAAGCACTTTTACGATAACAAATAAAGTACACTTTTGTAACATAATATTTTTTATGATATTATAACATTTTTAACGATATTATTATTTGTATTATATTACTCGTATGGCACTCCTGTGATATTTTGAGAGGCGTGTAATCCACCCCTGCGTCCGCTGATACTTCATCATTGACTCATGTTTCGATCTACCGAGGTGGAAGAGATAACGGTAAGAGGATGATGCGTGCAGAAATCGGATTTCCCCGTCAGACGCACCACTCAGATCGGCGCTGTGATTTGTAAGAAGATTTCTAGTGATGTCCTAACGCCCTACTGGCTTGCGTTATTTAACCCAAGGGGTTAGAATATCCAGTAATAACTCTCGTATACGTGTAAGGCATCGAAGTTAAACAAATCATTGAACACAAACCTTTATATCTATCGCATTTTCTCGGTGGGGTATTTGACATTTCTACAATTAGATATATTATCCGGGAAATTCAAGTACAACAGAGGTGGAGTGACAGTTTGTACGTCACAAAGACTTGTGAAAAACTGGCATCTTTTCATCCACAAAGCTGTGTCTTCTCACCTAATCTCACGCGTGCTCACTTGTCGTTTGGGATTCAGGTCAAACAAAAAGCGAGTCCGAAAATAGTTCACCGTCAACTCTGCCGTCAAAATGACACAACGTGAGGCATCGTGGTAAACCCAGTCGGTCGTCAAAATAATGAAATCAAAGACACCGATATTGTTTCGTCTAACGGGCAATTTTGATCGATTTTGGTTTTGGTCAACACTCATCACCGTTTTCGTCCATTTAAAAACACATTTCTGCGTACATTTAACTAAAAATACGTCGATCAAAGAGGCACAGAAAGTGTAACGGTATAGTTTCCAGGAACATTCAAACTTTTCAAGTCACCACACTTTGGCGGCTATTTTCTCTATCATTTTACCTCTGACACCGGTCAATCCCCTTCTCATTCGATAGCAGACATCTTGACGTTTATTCAAGATAAATGGGTACTTTTTCATCAAAAGTAAGGCAGAAGAACAAGCTTTAACGTCATACTAATAACTTCATTATGTAAACAAAAATAGATGCGTGCCTAATTCCACCGTACCACGACACATGTTTTTCGCTGAGGGGCGTTAACCCGAGAGAAAACAATATTCCACCTATATACAGATGTACTTGAAAACGGCGAAGTTGACTTTCACGATTCGCTTCATACTAAAACAATGAAATATAATAATGTAACACAATAACATAATAATGAAACATAGTTCTGTGCTGTAATAAAACCTTCGCTTGTATTTTTTTCAAAAAAGAAAACACCTTTCTTTTCACGTCCTTTACGCTCCCGTTGAACTCCAGCTTAAAAACAAAAATTGGAAAATCCCTGGAATGATCTATCATGTGTGTCCAGCATCTTTCGATGCACAATTTCCTAACCCAAGACTCGTTTGTAACACAGCATCTGTCTTGCTAAACGTTCAATGCCACCCATTTCAATCATTATTTGTTCAATCATACGAATTTATTCTAAAGAAATCAAATCAAATATTCAATTTGGGAGCGGCTTTTGATAATATTCGTACTCGATTCTTGGGACTCCATTTCAAAATGTGAGACAGTTTGGCGCGCGTTTTACATTTATTGAAATCGAAACAGTGTATTCAGATGAACTGATGTGTGTGCAGGCTATACATCTATATTGGATATATTGTTTCATACACATGTCTGTATGTATAACATGAGCCTTATGTGGCAGATAGCAAAGAGGAGGATGGATGTCTCCTTCGATGTACGTGAAGGAAATTCGTGCGAGCGCAGACAGCAATATTTAATCAGCCAAATTTACCAGTCTCCACAGGATCACCGAGCAGCACTTTCGAGGCTGCACTCAAATACCGATAGAATATTTGTCTATCTCCAGGTTCAGTGGAAGAAACCCTGTCTTCCAGCTGTGGCCGCCCTCCCAAGGAGATATTGCTAGCCTGGGTTCCCTCACTCGTAAGCATATTAGCCCAGCGCGTTCCGTGCAAGAAATCAGCATGAAGCCTGCACAAATTTGTCATCCAATCTAAACCGGAAACGCTTCTAGCGACGAGACTGGGCTTCGGGTATTCCCGAAGGCGAACGAGCAATTTGGCGCCCAATGACAGACGGGCGTAATTTGATAGTGGTGCTGTTGAAGGGATCCCCGCTCGGGGTATTATTTCACGCCAGGATATTAAGGCCCATGTTTTCGAAAATTCATCACCGTCTCTGGCCCTCTCAAGAAAGTTGGTGTTTGGCCGCTGTGCCTTGAAGAATAGAATCATTGCTCGAAACAAAAATAAAAACCATTAAAAAATGAAAACGTTTTCACGATCTTCAATAAACATTGATTAAATATCCCGACCTTCGAATCTGAAGAGACAGAGCAATAACATTTCTTTAACTTAAAAAACGTTCAATTTGACAACACCCCCCCCCCCCAAGAAAGCTGAACAATGTTTCCACCTTTCAGATTTAACGTCTTCTTCATTTTGAACTACGAGGCTTTTTGACGGAGCAACTTACTTTGTCTTTCAAGACCATATCATATTTTGTCTTTCAAGACCATATCATACTTTGTCTTTCAAGACCATTATACTTTGTCTTTCAAGTCCATTATACTTTGTCTTTCAAGACCATGTCATACTTTGTCTTTCAAGATCATATCATACTTTGTCTTTCAAGACCATAATATACTTAGTCTTTCAAGACCATTATACTTTGCCTTTCAAGTCCATATGAACGATAACTCAGACGTTTGTCCAGCGAATCGTTCTACTGTTGTGACCTAAGTTTGCCAATTTTTTAGGCTTAAGAGTTGCTTAAATATTTCTCTGCTTCGCTGTTATTGGGCTGAGTATTCCAGCTCAGTGGCTTTCTGGGTTTAGAATTTGTTAATTGTATTATGTTTTATCATGAACAGTATGGGTTGACTAAGACTTGGTGATGAAATGAATGGATCTATTAATAGATCCCATCTCCCGTACAAAGGAAACGGCTGAGCCTGCTAGTAGGTAATGTTCATGGCAGCAAGGCAGTTTACTTTGTCCGTTTGTCTGCAGCGAAGACATTAGCCGCTCATAATAGTAACAGAATTCAGTTCAAAGCCTGTCATACGAGAGAGAAAAGTAATGCTGTTCAACCCAAAATGATGTTCGCAGCAACCATTTTCAAACCTGAAAACTAGCTCAGCATAGGAAGACATTTTTTTTGTTTGAGCGTGAGTATTTCATTATCACTTTAAAGGTAGAAACAAATTAAAGTAACAGCCCAGCGTTCAAGATAAACATGACAGGAAAAAGTATATGGTCAAGAAAAAGAACATCATTATCTATACCAGAAGACCTCATTCTGTCCTGGTATTCACCTCGTGGTTATTATCATCATTAGAGCCGTGTCCAAGTACAGTCAACATGCGATAGATCATACATAAAGCAGAGGTCGCCCGTTGCCATGACAACGGTTTATAGAAATAGAGCTTATACATCTCTCCTCCCTCTCAGCCCCCCCCTGCTTGTGGCCAGAGGTTGATGGACCGTTGTGTCCTCACTGGCGACAGCTTCTATTGATCGCGAGCCCCTTGTTCCAGTGGTAGAATCATCTCACGGATACAACA
>NW_004797567.1:135248-140248 GCF_000002075.1 Aplysia californica | reverse complement strand
TGTACAGGAAAGCTGATATATTCACTATATAATAAGTACGTAGTTAGATCACACTGTTCATATAATATTATAATTTATGGTTAGAGTAAACTTGAACCTTCCTCATGCAACTTACTTGCCCTACTATACACGCACATTCATGGTCTCCAATCTCGGTGAGGGCCATATTTTTTTAGCAGCCGAAACGTCATGCACAACTCCCCCCCCCAAAAAAAAAACAACAACAACAAAACAACCCCCCTGTCATTTATTTTATAACCTGGGTATGTGGGCGGGTGAATCTAACAGGGCACATAAACAATTTGGAATACATTTGGAAAGCTTTAGATCTTGATTGAAAGTGAACATAATGTGTTGACCCTTTTTTACTAATATTTCTTTCTTTCTTTCTTTCTTTCTTTCTTTCTTTCTTTCTTTCTTTCTTTCTTTCTTTCTTTCTTTCTTTCATTCTTTCTTTCTTTCTTTCTTTCTTTCTTTCTTTCTTTTTCTTTCTTTCTTTCTTTCTTTCTTTCTTTCCTTCTTCTTTCTTCCTTTCTTTCTTTCTTCCTTTCTTTCTCAGTAGTTTGTTTTGTGTGTGTGTGTGTGTGGGGGTTATAATAATAGCAGGACGAACAGCTTTTTTTCACGCTGAAGACTGCTTCAATGTTAATTTTTACAAGAAAACCAAATCTGATGGCTTGGAATTTGACCCGCTAGCTCTCTGAATAGCCTTACCTAGGAACGTCGCCAAAACACATATGGTCCTGATTACTGGTTTCAGGAGAGATACAAACTGATTTGGTAGGTAGTTGTGTGCTCTATTTTAATACGTATAATCTATTACAGCTAGAACGCTTCTGGCTCCTGCAATATATTGTTGTCCATATAATCACGCGAAAAGAGCAACAGGTGTTTTATCATGTAACGTAACAATAACGTGCGATAGTCAGTGCTGACTAACTATAACATAGCTGAGCAAATCATTTCCAAAAGTGATAACGTCATATTTGTAATTTTGGTTGGAATCTGTTTAGCATCGGTGGCTCTGATAGATAGGGGAGAAAATATGGAGAGAGAAAAAGAGAGCGAGCGAAGGGGAGAGTGAGAGTGAGAGGGATACAGATAGACAGAAAAAGAGAGACGCATAGACATACAAAGAGAGAGAGAGAGAGAGAGAGAGAGAGAGAGAGAGAGAGAGAGAGAGAGAGAGAGAGAGAGGAGGGGTAGAGAGGCAGACAGACAGAGAGACAGACTGACAGACAGACAGACAGACAGACAGACAGACAGACAGACAGACAGGCAGTCAGACAGACAAACAAACAGTCAGATAGACAGAGACAGAGAACGTGAAAGAGAAAGAGAGAGCGAGGTAGATAGATAGATAGATAGATAGATAGATAGATAGATAGATAGATAGATAGATAGATAGATAGATAGATAGAGAGTGTGTGTGTGAGAGAGAGAGAGAGAGAGAGAGAAAGAGAGAGAGAGAGAGATAAAGAGAGAGAGAGAGAAAGAAAGAGAGAGAGAGAAAAGAGAGAAAGAGAGAGAGAGATAGAGAGAGAGAGAGAGAGAGAGAGAGAGAGAGAGAGAGAGAGAGAGAAAAGGAGAACACACTCACTAACAGGAAACAGTCAGACACTACCACGAACCAGCTCATTTACAAATTAGTACACACTCGTCCCGTAGTGGAAGGCCTGTGATATCCCAGAAATCCCTGTTCCTTGTGTCATGTGACACCCATAACGGTACAAATGGGCGAAGAATTGATTCCGGAACCGATTCTCACGATTAATGCTACGAAAAAAAAGTTCCGACTCCTTTTTATGTAAACTAGCGGTTATCAGTTACGTAAATCATTAAAATCTTCTTTTTTTAAGAATTTGTTTTTGAAAAATAAAAGTTGTGCTTCGTAGTGTTCCGAGATCAAGGTTATCCTAAATCCTGAAGATGTTCGGAGCATGGCGTTCTTTACTAACAGGCCTTCCCAGCGTACGGCTGAGGTCTCGGACTGGGGACCTACGGTGTTTTCTGTAAGGGAGGCAACTGAAACATTAGACCCCCTTTCCCTCGCCCTGATTCCCGAGTGTCGCGTCGCCGCTTAGTCAGCCAATGACACTACTGACCTAGATAGCAGACCGACGTATCTGCAAAAAAATGTAATTAGTTTTTGCATCTTCATTTAAATGGACGCCTATACCCATTCTGCTTCTTGTATCTGCACTACAAATAGAATATTTCACTGAGGCAAACAGACGTAACTGAAGGGCCATGCACATATCATTTCCGATGGCAGCGCGACGTAACTCAAAATCATAAAAAGTGCAGATACGTCGCTCTGCCTTGGCACTGCAGAGTCTTGCATAGGCCTAGTGTGTAATCTAGTCCTCAGTGCAAGTGCAAGCGTGAGCTGTGTACTGTGTAAAATAATCAGTCCTTTCTCGCTGTCTAGTAGTGTCTAGCAAGTCTTTCGCAAGCCCGGCAAAATCAAATGTTCAATTGATTCAAAGCGTCGTGTTGTGCATTAAGAGGTATATTTATTCACCAATATTTTCATTGTACTGGATATAATAGCTCTACGTGGTGTTCTTTGTTCATGATAGAAATGTGAAGTGTGGATTCAATAGGTGACATTATCGTTCCAGTACAGTCAAGAAGTGTCTCTCTCGTACCAGACTCTTCATTCTGCCTTTCATGTTGAATCCAAGCTTGCGTTTCATGATCACCAACAACAGTGTGTAAACTCATAAAAATATTCTTTGATTTACAGGTAAACATTTGGTTTTCGAAGCATGTATGGTTGTCATTTGGGTTTCCATTATGGGCAGGAAATGTTGGGTTTTTGGTTGCAGAACAAATTATAGATCTAATTCAGAGAAAGCGAGTTCAAGTGAAAAGAAAGTGTCTGTGTTTAGATTCCCAAAGGATGGGATTGAAAGAAATGCATGGATTTCTGTGGTATCCAATGCGAAGTTATCAGTTTCTAAAGAAACTGTTGTGTGTGAACTGGACTGGCCAGATGGTTATGAAAGTGAACTTGTTAAACTTTGTAGACGGTTACTTCAGTCCTCCCATCAATATGTCATAGGGCTCAGGAGGGACCCACTTTATTAACATTCAGCAAATTGTGGAAAAATCAAAATTCACAGATCAAGACTACTTCTATCTCTTGATGCAGACCTTTCAAACCTTGAAGAACCTGATCATTCCTGCTCCGATTGCAATTTTAACATTGAAACAGACGAAAGGGCTTCAGAAACTGTGGACAATCTAATTGAGTTGGAGCAGTCACTTGGTATAGAGACAAAATCTCTGCTGATTTATATTGCTGGCTATGCTACTCGCAAAGACGAAGAGATGGACGAAATTTTTCAACTCGGACAGACAACCTTCTACTACTATAAGTACGGCCACTACACAAGCTCATTGGATAGAGACGGCTTGAATATCCGTTCTGATAGAGCATGTCAGTGGACCTTCTTTGCTTTTCTTTTGTTCAATATTGTTAAAGACTCTTTTGCAGAACATCTTTCTACAAGTTAACCATGTCTGACAGTTTTGAGATCGAAATACAAGAGAAACACGGGAGGATTCTGGCACACATCTTTTAAAAAAAACTATTTTTACGCTTCCACGCCTCGCTCTTCAAAAGAACATGCATTGAAAATTTTGAAATTATCATAATTGAATAGACATACACTGCAATCCATTGAAGAAGGAAACTGATACTAGAAGAAATTTTGTGCAAAATGTTAAGTTTAATAATTGATCTGATCAATGTCTAGAAAAAAAAAACCACAGCAGAAAACAACGCAACAGTCTGTTTGGAACGTTTAATCATATATTGTTCATTGTTCGATATTTCCCACCCTTATTTCACCTAGATACATGGATTATACTGTACAAAGAAACATAAAACTGGCTTGGTAAGTAGGGCCCTACTTATTTATAAGGCATGTACAGTAAATAGATCTAGTCATGTCTTGTTTAGATTGTTTTATATGGACGTTGATTTCGGTTTTTTTTCTAAATTGCATAACAGATCTAATAGTAATAGGGCTAAGTAGTAAATAAATAATTATTAGGCTCTTATTTTTATGTCACTTAAGACTAAATATTGTAATTACCTTTGGAAACAATGCTCAGAGACTGAATATGGAGTCGACTGGATAAATAGACGTTAATACTTAAATGATATAGTAGGTCCCCAGTCCGAGACCCCAGCCGCACGCTGAGTAGGCCTGTTAGTAGAGTACGCTATGGTTCGGAGCCAACCAGGTAACCACCGGAAGAAATCGCATCGTTAGAGAGTAAGTAATTGGGTTTGAAGTCGATTCCTACGATTCCTAACTTTCAATAATCGGGAACCTAGCCGCCCAGCACTAAAACGGCACCAGAAACAAAAGTAACAACATCGGCGCGCTTACGCTTAGCTACTCCGCGGGTGGTTGGCGGGTGCTTTGGTGTGGTTTGCTCCTTCTTTCCTAGCCTTCATATGCCGTCTTTAGCTATCCTCCTTTTTTATTTATTACTATCTTGTAACATTTTTTAAATCTTCGGCACTTGTATGACCTTATTGTGTTGCAAGTGACGTAAAACTCTTACAAAAACTAGGTTAGCTATTCCAGAGAGCTTAGAATAACGTTAGTATACAGACTCTCTGGCTATACTAAGAGAAAACAGACTGGCGTTTGTATGGAATGGAGACAGATTTATAGACAAGGTGACATCCTGGAATGTTGATGGCAACTTGCGTGTTTTTTTTCGTTTGTTATGGCCTTCTTAATTGTGGCAAACTAAGTCAGATAAACATTTGTAAACGTTCTTCTCTCCCCCTCTCTCTCTGTATCCCTTTTTCTCTCTTGTCTCTCTCCCCCTCTCTCTCACTCGCTATTTTACTCTCTCTCCCTCTCTCTCTCTTTCTTTCTCTCTCTCTCTCTCTCTCTTTCTCTCCCTATCTCTCTCTCTCTCTCTCGCAATCTCTCTCTCTCTCTCTCTCTCTCTCTCTCTCTTTCTCTTTT
>NW_004797567.1:132119-135134 GCF_000002075.1 Aplysia californica | reverse complement strand
ATCTATCTATCTATCTATCTATCTATCTATCTATCTATCTATCTATCTATCTATCAGAGAACCAACGTGTACATAGTTGGGTCCACACACCTAAGGATTCAGACTACACCTACACCTAAATCAATCAAACACGCTCTTTCTTTATCAATATTAAAACAGAAGAAACGAAGTCGAGACGAGAACAAGTTATAGCAGGAAGGCTCTCTGCATCTCTATCAAGTTTGGAAACAGTTTTACTTCGCTTTCATACTCACTTTGGTAAAAGTTTATCTCTTCATCTCTGCTCACTTAGCTAAAAGTGTTACTTTGCTTTTCAGCTTACTTTGATCACAGTTTTACTTCACATCTCTGTTACGTGTAGTAAAAGTTATCCTTCGCTTTTCTGTTCAGCTTTGGTAAAAGTTATACTCTGCATTTCTGCTCACTTTGTTAAAAATATTACTTCGCTTTTCAGTTCAGTTTGGTAAAAGCAGTTCCTTGGGTAAAAGTCTTAATTCGCATCTCTGTTAAGATTGGTAAAAGCTATACTTCGCTTTTCTGCTCACTTTGGTATGTTTTACTTCACATCTTTGTTTAGCTTTGTAAATGTTTTACTCCGCTTCTCTTTAATACAAATCTCAGAAAATATTCCAAAACTGTTCACGTCTGACACACAAACTATTGCGGGCCCGACACAAAAGAGAAATAAACAGTTTGGCCACTAAAGTCGTTAGGTGCTCTAGCACTGTGAGAAAAGAGGTATGCTGATTGGGCTACTAAATTCTAATTACCGCACAATTGTATACGGATCTAAACTAAAGGGAAATGTTTAGTTTAAGGGTAGAATCAAGTTGTTTTGTAAAGGTTGTACTGAAAGGGATCACTCTCCATTTAGAGCGGGTTTAGTTGACTTAATTTGATGTGCCTGGTGCAAAACGGTGCTCTGACATTTAGTGTGCATTTCATTAGTTTCTAAACGGTATCCTACGACACGTGGGAATGTTGTTATAATGCGGTAAAGAATTCGTGGCGCAACTTATCCTCAAATATCTTTTTAACCAGTGAATCAACGCCACCCACATTTTGCTGAGCTGTTTGTATACATCTGTCTTAACTTAATTATATATTTTTTATTCAATAAAAATAATCTCGCAATTAGAAAAGTGGTGACTGACTGGCGCTTTTAAATCAGTAGAAACCACCTAGAAGGACTTTTAAAATTAGTATTTATTAAGGGATTTTCTTTAATAAAGATAACAGGTGTTTAAAAAAACAAAGATTCTTTTAAGACAAAGTGATAAAAACTACTGTGCAAAATGGGGGGAGTTCATGCTCGATAGTTGAGGAGATATTTTATGATAAGTTGAGCCACGAATTTTTGACTGCATTATAGTTTTAGTTTTACAAGTAAAAATGTCACTCTGTGAAGCAGGTAAAAGTCATCCTTACATTCAGCCTGGCACATGCTACTCATCTCAGTATCAGAAATCATTACACAAAAACGTAGCCAGGTGTGCATATTTGTTCCGTCTTCTAGTTCAAAGAAAAACGTTCATAACTAATATCGAACTTCTCGACTCTGTCAGCTTTTTTTCTGGTCATAATAGGGAGATATTGGTATCATATTTAAGCGTGTGCATTTGTCTTGCTTTAGAAGGAAAAAAATACCTATCCATCTCGAGATATCTGCGTTTGAAGGAGATGGAGATCATTTGGTGTAGGGGGCACAATTAGCAAGAAAATATTCTAGTGACTCCAAAAGCTTGAGAGTCCTTGGAAATAGCTAATCTATATTTTGTGCGCCTCATATTAAACTGTTTAAGTAAAATCAACATAGATATGTGTTGTATAAAAAGACTTTAAGGTGTTGAGAAAAAAAAGAAGAAAATTTCCTAACGGGCGGAAAATGCCGGTTTCTTCGTTCTCATTATTTTGAAGATCCCCTGATTTTACCACAATGCGACTCAAATTCCTGACAATAACAGTGTGCACTACATATTAATCCGATTCGATTCTCGTTAAACTGCAAAGGAAAAGAGACCTTTTCTATTTTTCAGTGCGGCATTATTGAGATTTCGTTGTTAAGTAGTGTTCAGAGCTCGTAATAATCCATATTTGGTTCTAACGGAGAGGGGCTTTAAAAAGAAGGCACCGTTCTCTGAAACATCTTAACTCTGCTGAAGGGAGCTTTGCGTCATCGTCAAATCATACACAAAAGATTTTTAAAAATGTGTTTGACTAAAAAGAAGCACATCGACACAATAATGGTCATCTAGTGCTGGGAAAAAGTTAGAGAGACAGACAGAAACAACAGAGGGAAAGTAAAGGAGTATGACTTACCACTGGCACCCTTCAACATCCCGCATAGACAAAAGAGCAGAGTGCAAAACAAACTTTCCGTACACCCTGGCGTCATTTTGTACCCCCGGGCTTGTAATCTTCACATTTTAGAATACTTCTAGTAGGAAGATCTCTTTGAAACTTTCAGTATCTCCCAAAATATCATTTAGACAGACTGTTGTGCAAAGCGTACGGATCGGATTTACGAGTAAATTTCCTCTTTGGAAAATGGTGGCACAGAGTTCCCCACGTCGTATGGATACGATAGTAGAACACGACGTACGGATAGAGTTTAAAAAAGCAGAGATATGCAAGCAAAGCACGCTGAACATCTTTACAGTGTTTCTGCTTGTATTGACCATTGAGGACGTCGCTGATACATATTATGTGAAGCATCGTGGAGAAACCAGGCGCTCTTCAAAATTAATGAAATGGAAGATACAGGCATTTTTTTCCACCGGTCTGGCAATATTACATTTTGGCTTTTATGTTAAAAACTTATGTCCATTTGAAAACACACTTATGTGTGGATTTTAATGAAAAACGTTGATTAAAGGCACAAAGAATGTACATTTTCAATTTTCAAGGACTCTCAAGCATGAGAAATCACCGAAATGTGGCGGTCATTTTCTCACTAACGTTATCTTTGAAACCAGGTGCCCCCCCCCCCCACCTCCTTCAATCTCAAATATATCG
>NW_004797567.1:130087-132019 GCF_000002075.1 Aplysia californica | reverse complement strand
TATTTTCTCACTAACGTTATCTTTGAAACCAGGTGCCCCCCCCCTCCTTCAATCTCAAATATATCGGCTTCTATTCAAGATAAATAGGAATTTTCTTAATCGATCGATAGACAAATTAAATGAACATGCTTTACGATGATACCAATAACTCTAGATGGCCAAAAATTTGCGAGCGCCTGATTCCACTGTGCCATGACACATATTATATGTCCGATCAGCAGCAGACAAAAGGCAATGTTGCGGTACATTTTGAACCATTACTCACACATCAGAAACCCGAATTCGCATATTTCATATTATGCAAGTCGTTGTCTGCCTTGTCAAGTTTCAGATAATAACGAAAACAGAACTGAAACTACTTGCTTGGATTACGAAGTTATGCTTCTTTTTTTAGACCATCGAAAACAATGTGTTTTGAAGCTATGTGAGTTCTCAATAAGTTGAAGAAGTCAGCTCATTGATTCACGACCAGATTACTCGCCACGCCGCGCGTGAGATTAGTTCTCCGAAACAAAGAGAAATGCATTAAGGGAAGACTTCTAAACTCTTTGACTAGCGACCTGCCTTAAGGAAGCTGGCATCCACGGTAGCAGGAGATCACATTTCCCGCCCAGTATTTACCCTCGTCTCCCGCTAAACTCAACACTACCATCCAGCCCGGCAGCGGAGGCGAGACCAGCCAGTCAACGCGAGAGTGACTCACGTTTAATTGTGCGTTTCTTAATGCGTCGGTCCTTCTGTCCTGGATGTCCGGCAGGCAGGCTGGGAATTCGTCACAGATCAAACAGTCTGACCCTGACCAGATAAAACTCCTCGTTCTCCCAGACCCGCATGCCATAATTATCCGAATCAGCAAGGCGACCTGACATCAGGCTGCGACGTGTTCCCGTGTTGGGCAGAATTATTCGAATTTGGCTGGGTTTTTATACCGTTAGGTCAAATATCCATGCAGGTTAAGGTTTGGGTCAAGATGATAATATTCGAGACTTGGCGGGTTTTCTTTTTTTTGGCTCTTGTTCGGTCGGGTAATTTGAGGATTGAAAAATTTGGCGTGAGACCATACAAGTACATGCAGACGGTTGAACGTGGCTGTCGTGTCTCTGCAAACATGGCGGGGGGCTGGATGCCGATGCGCTCATTACCGCGACTCGAGCGTTAATTGAAGGAACATCAGACCCGTCTCTCGTTTCTCCGCTGTATGCCCACGCATCTCCAGAACTGGGCGAGGCCCGGGCAGGGTAAAGAGCGACTTTGGAGTGGCTCGTTTACCCTCGGGCTGGTCTGTCCCGGTTCTTGATCACAGCCCAGGGAATGACTTTTATGTCTTTGTGAGTGCTTGATCATCCCGCCTTTGGAGATAGAGCAGGTTTTTAAGCTCTGCTTAAACATGGCGGATTAGTACTAATAATCTTTGTTTAATTCGCGCTGGAAAGTTCAAAGCTGGAGATAGAGAAGACAGACTGGAAGGGGGAAAAAAGGAGGGGGGTGGGCGGTAGGGTGTTGGTGACGAAGCAGGGCAAAGTACAATACAGCCTCGCTTTGATCTTTTCTTTGACGAAAGAAACCCTCCAAAAAACAAAAACAAAAACAAACAAAAAACGTCCGTGAAAACTGTACTTAGTAATTAGTTTACTCCCTCCAAGAATACCTTCAGACATGGGAGTGAGAAGACTTTCATTACAACATCTCGAATATTTGGAAAAGAAAAGCGATCCACGGTTCACTCAAATATCCAGACATTGTCAAGTTTTTCGCGTCGGTTTTAAGAAGTGTCCATTTTCTGTTCCAGACTTATCTAACTAATAGTACGTTATTTCACGTTTATGTAACGTTAATCATGTTTATCGCTGAACACCGATTAAAATTGACTCGAGATTGGGTTCTTTTTTCGGTCAGTGAGAATGAAAACATTGCTTTATATATCATACATAA
>NW_004797567.1:115813-126923 GCF_000002075.1 Aplysia californica | reverse complement strand
TGGTGTGTGTGTGTGTGTGTGTGTGTGTGTGTGTGTGTGTGTGTGTGTGTGTGTGTGTGCATGTCTGTGTGTGTGCATGCATGTGTGCGTATGTGTGTACATGTGTTTGCGTAATTGTAAAAAATGGTTCTTTCCGTCGATACTTGAGTTACTTGGTAGTATCCTTATTAGTACCAACAGAATTGGTCTTACTGGCCATAGCAGATGCCATAATTCAAATTGATTTTTGTGTGTTTCGCTTGAGAAACAAATTAATTATTCTCCTCTGTGGATGCATTGGTCATCGTCAGAAATTGAGAAACGAACTATCATCATCATTATTACTGTTATTACCAACAGAAGTACAGAAGTCAGAACGCTACTCGCGACAATTCAGAGTTTCTTTGTTAGAAAACCACCACATTTACAATGCGGCCAGGGGTCTCTAAGCGGCTTGACTTTAATGTGGTTGATGATAATTATTCATGCGTCCCCCCATGAAATGTTTTTATTTCATTTCGGTGAATGATTAGTCTCCGCTCTTGTGCACTCCGTGAACTAATGGCACCGCTTGCCGAGTGTCGCTTTACTTCAGCCGCGTACAAACGTCTTCGCCGTATTGTATTGTATAGTTAGAATCTTCTTCGTCAATACGTTGTCGTATAGTTTAGTGCACAAAAAGAAATTAAATCATCTCAGAGAATAAGCTGCACGTTAAGGACGCACTGTTTTGGGACATTTTTTAAAGCAGAACTTCCATATTCATATTGTAGTTTCAATTCTGTTTTCTTTATTATTTGACACTTTAAAAGGAAGGCAAAAAGATGCATTTTATGAAATATGCAAATTCTGGTTTCTGATATATATTAAAAAAATAATGTATTTATTCGTTGTTCATACAAATGTTTGAATTCTGTTTTCATTACCTGGAATTAATAAAGACCGCCAGGACAAAACCGTAATATGAATAATATGCAGATATATCTGTTTCTGGTTTGTGTATGATGGTTTGATATGGTCTGAAACGATGTCGTTCTTCCCCTGCTGGTCGGAACATGACTGTTATGTGTCCACTGCCCCCCCCCCCCCTCCCTCTATGTTTAAGAGTGAACAATATTATTCATAACATTAGCTTCATTGTCTGGAATTGCAGTGCCTACTTATCTCAGGATCGCAACGGGTGATCTGATTCTAGGGTAAGCAGTATATCTGCCGTCTTATGTTAAAAAAAACGTATATTGTGCGTAATTAGGTTAAGTAGCATTTTTCATGGCGCATCTTTTTATTTTGGTTTTGTGGCTGTACAATTAAAATTAAGGAAGTTTTGGGCTTCTGAAGATATGCGTTGTGACCTAATAAGATATCGATATTATCATGACAAAAGATAGTTTAATCAATTACTCCACAACTGTTTACGGTATACCTCAACAAATCAGACAAAAGTTACAATGGCCAATGAATATTGACATAAAATAGTCACACCGACGAAATTTTAATTAAGTTTACACATATAAAAAGTTATCCCCCCCCCCCCTTGTAATATTTCATTTTAGGCATATACATTTTTCTGTCATAAGTAGGCAGATATGAAAACGACATAGCCTAGAATTACATTGCTCCCCCATCTCATGACAGCCATGGGAGATATACATAATATGCGTAGGCTACAAAGGGAAAAAAAGAAACAAAAGATTTTTCCATCACCTCGTTCTCCGAGTCTTTTCCGCTAAGTGCGGAGGGTAAAAGGAAACTTAAGCGCCCTCAGTCGGATCTTACCTGATCTAGTGCGTTCATCTCAAAGCTCAAAGTCAATTCTCTCCTACTGTGGCGTCGGTGGCTTAGTGGTTAGGCTATCGGACTCGCAACCGTAAGGTCGTGGGTTCGAATCCCGTCAGGAGCCCGACGTTGCGTCCTTGGGAAAGGCACTTTACACGAATTTTCCTCACTTCACCCAGGTGGGAATGGGTACCCGGCTATAGACAGCGAAAGATCTTGTCAGTTTGTAAGTGTTTGAGCGCTTAATCGGCTGCTTGCACTGTATGCTTCCAGGGAAGCTGAGAATGTTTCGGAGTGTTCTATGGTCTGCTGGGGTAATAATATAGTGTAAAGCGCATAGAGCCTGCTGATGAGCGGGGATATGAGCTATACAAATGCTATCTATTATTATTATTATTATTACCTCCCCCCTCGCATTTTCTCTTTCCCCTAAAACATCTCCTTGCCGTCCTCTCCCGCCAAATCATTCCTCTACCCCCCCCCCCCCCCTTTTACCGTCCCCTCCGCTCTTCTTTTTCAAGCCCTCCCCCCCCCCCCCCCCCCCTTACCGTCACCTCCTCTCATCTTTAACACCCCCCCCTTGCGGAGCCCCTTTATCACACAAAATGTGTAACATCGAGATTAATTCAGGTGTTCTTCAAAATAATTAAACTGAAGAAACAGACCTTCTCCGGCCTGTAGAACCAAAATTATTTTTATCAACTCATTTTATTTTGACTCAACTATGTTTATGTTAATTGTAAAACATTCATGCGTAGATTTTCAATTTTAAAAAAACGCTGATCAGAGGCACTAAAAATGTGAATACATTTCCAAAGTACACCACAACATTGGAAGTCACCTAACTTTGGTGGCTATTTTCACGCTCATTTTACCTCTGACGCCAGGCAACCACCCCACCCCTCCCCATTTCCCCCTCTTTCAATCTTACATGTCTATTCAAGAAGATAATTACAATATGATCATTTAAAAAAAATTAAAAACAAGAAGAATGAACAGGCCTTATGATAATATCGGTAATCGCAGATGGTTGAGCGGGTGCTCTGGTGTGGTTTGCTGCTTCGTTCCTAACAAATATCTATTGTGCTGATCTCTCCTCCTTCGTTTTTGTGTTTGTTACTCTTTTGTAACATCACTTATCTTGGGCACTTTTATGACCTTATTGTATTGCAAATGCTGTAAAACTCTTACTTGAACTACCAATAACTCCATAAAAACATACCCCACAAAATTGTCGAGCGGCTGATTCCAGCGTGTTCTGAGACAAATTGTCTCCCTTGACGGAGCCCCCTTCGGAAGTGTCCCCACGGCTCCCCGGAAGTGACCTTCACAGCGTCAAGCGCCTCCATCAAACCAGTGGTCAAGGGGAGACAATTAGTCAGCTCAAACACTTCCCGGCGTACGCGACCTGGCCTATGCACGTGCATCACGTGACCTCTGCTCACCCCTGTGACAGGCGTGTGATGATCCATGGCCGGCCCTTCCTCCCGTTTTGCTCCTGAACCCCACAAAAAAAGGAAATTGGTCAGTGGTCAAAGGTTACGTTCTCTGTCTCTCGGTCGCTCTCCCCTTCCTTCTGTTTTCTCTCTGTCTCTGTCTGTCTGTCTGTTTCTCTCTCTCTCTCTCTCTCTCTCTCTCTCTCTCTCTCTCTCTCTCTCTCTGTCTCTCCCCCTGTCTTTGTCTTTCTCTCCCTCTCTCTGTCTTTATTTCTTTCTCTCTGTCTCTCTCTCCCTCACTCTTTCAGTCTCTCTTTCTCACTCTCTCTCTCTCTATCTCTTTCTGTTTCTCTCTCTCTTTCTTTCTTTCCATTTTATTTCTCTCTCTATCTGTGTCTCTTGGACTCACTGTTCGTCTGTCTCTCTTTTTTTCTCTCTCTTTGTCTCTCTCACTCTCTCTCTCTCTCTCTCTCTCTCTCTCTCTCTCTCTCGCTTTCTGTCTCTCTCTCTCACTCTCCCTGTCTCTCTCTTGCACACTCTCTGTCTTTCTTCCTTCCTTTCTTTCTTCCTTTCTTTCTTTCTTTCTTTCTTTCCCATTTTATTTCTCTGCCTATCAGTGTCTCTCGGACTTACTGTCTGTCTGTCTGTCTGTCTGTCTGTCTGTCTGTCTGTCTGTCTGTCTGTCTGTCTGTCTGTCTGTCTGTTTCATTCTCTCTCCCTTTCTCTCTTTCTCTTTATCTCTCTCTCTCTCTCTCTTTCTTTCTCTCTATCTCTCTCTCTATCTATCTCTCTCTTTCTCTCCATCTCTCTTTTGCTCTCGCTCTCGCTCTTTCTCTTACTCTCACCCCCTCTTTCGTTTTCTCTGTCTCTTTCTCTCCTAATTCATAGCATATGACTTTCAGTGACTCGCCAACGTTTTTCCAGGAGAATAGAATCTTCAATCCTTTCTTCAGATCACTTTACCTAACTAGTTGAAAAGTCTACAAGAAGAACATTTTTACTTAAAACAGTGATTAAAAATAACTTAACTATTATGCCATCAACAACAAAAAAGAGGTTTTTTATTCAAGCAAAATCTGCCCGCAAATGCTGAATTAGATTCATACTGTACAAGTAATAGCATATTGATATAATTAAATCATTGTCGTTCTCTGCTATGTTCACTTTGTCAAAAACACCCACAGCTGTACAGGACAGGGTTAAAACGGCAAGCACCAAGACGCAGATAACTCTTGCCTCTATAAACAAATTATTAATGGCTGGACGGGACAGTCTCTTCTGTCCAAACATCTACTGACATATGTGCGTTAAACCAGGGCTCCTCCCTGGCTCATATAAAATACATGGCTATTATAATATTCTTTGAGCGCGCGGGAACCAGGCAGAAGGTGGATCAGTCAGGATATCTCATTTGCTATGCATGCTGTCCCTTTGCGGATAGGTTATTCAGATTTGGCCTTCAACTTAGCGACGTTTTCTCTGGGATTTTTTTTTAATACGTTTGTTGTTCCCTTCGTTCGTTCTTGTACCTCGTTGAACTGTTGAATGTTTGTTTCGATGCTCTTTTCCTCCTTCAATATGTCGTTTTTTTTAAAGACTTGCCTCACGAATCATGTATTCTGTTAGTAAAAAAAAACAAACGCTCTTTGTCTTTTTGAAACAGATTATTATTGGCCGAGCGGTATCTCTTTCTTTCCCCCTTTTTCTGCCAATAGCTTACTTTGTTCCCTGTTATTGTGGGCTACAGGGATTTAGATCAAGAATTATTACTCAAATTTTAGATTCATGTTGAGAGATAATGGGGAAAAATTCGGCTTTTTAACTATTTAAGATCTACAACTTATTCTATTTCGTCATTTTTATTTTCGCAATACTTGTTATTTCCGCTGTCTTCATTTGTTTTTATTTTTTTCTTGCGAGCTTCTTGTATATTTAATAAGTACACATGAGTACACTAATAATATATTTTCCTTTAATTTGATAACGCACTAGGACTTTACTCGTGCCTCTCTTTGGGTGGTCTTTTAGTTATAAAAGAGTTTGGTTTTATGGTCCTTGCAACCCAAGCAGGTCACACAGGTGCCGAAAACACGGGGTGTTGGGCAAACTTTAGGACCTGTTTTGCCTTCTCCACGAAGGGTATGGGTTCCATCTTCCATCTGTATACAGGGTAAACATTACACGGGGTATACCACGCTTTTGAAGCTTTGTCAATAAAGAATGTATCGGGCAAAACGCGGTGGGTGGGTCGTCCGACAGACAGTATTAAAGCAGCAAGTTTCTTAAAAGATCGAAGCTGCTTGCACAGAAGTGTGAGGAAGATGTCTTATCAAACTGCTGACTTGTGAAAATCAATATAATTTTTTTTTATTGTGGAAGAAAGGAGGGGGGGGGGGGGTAACAGTAACAACGTTTTAATGATACTGCCAAAATTATCTTAAGAATTTATGAGGCAGTCTATTCCAACTTCGCCTGTCTGTGCCTTCTCCACTCTGAAGGAGACACTTTTGTACTGAAACAACGTAGTAGTCATAAGTTTGAGAAGAGACTTAGATAGATAGATAGATAGATAGAAAGATAGAAAGTTGTTGTTGTTGTTATCGATCCAGCAACAGCTGGGCTCTCGCCCTTCTGTCCAATGCCATGTAGTGATAAATGCAGGTCTGCTGCAGTTGCTGTAATGTTCCATAGAGTGTGTTGTCTATGTTATGTCTCGGAGGGAGAAGGGTAGCTCTGATGTCATTTAGGGCTGTACAGTGGAACAGGTGATGCTCCACAGATTCATATGCATAGTCATACAAGGGGCACATTGGGGGAAGTTCCGGGTTTATTCTGTTCAGGTGGAAGTTGAGCTGTATATTATTATGTTCTGTTCGTAGGCGGAAGATCGTGGTCTGTTTCTTTCTCTGAAGGCGGTTGATATTGTCATTCCTTTTTGTTGTGGCCATATGTTTGAATACTGCTCTGCCTGTCTTTCCCAGGGCCCATCTGTTCATCCAATCTTGTTTGTTGTTGCTTTTGATGATTTGTTTTGCAGTGTTGTATGAAGTTGGAGTGTTGGGTTGTTCCTGTCTAGATCCCCGTTTGGCAAGTGTGTCTGCTCTGTCATTTCCAGGTATGTCTGAGTGTCCGGGGGGCCACTGCATTACTAGGTTGATGCCACAGAATGTTATCAGATGATGGGATCCAAACAGTATATGGGTCAAATCTTGGTTTAGATGATGGTCATTGTCTATGGCTTGTAATACTGATAGTGAGTCAGTGAAAATCACAATACTCTGTGCTTTTCCAGGATGAGTGTCAAAAACTGTGCGGAGATGGTACAGTGCTGCTTCAATTGCCATCATTTCTGCATCGTAGTTGCTGCATTTCTCTCCACAGGCTGCAGAGATCTCACTGGAACTTCCATCTGGGTGCTGTATTAGTATTCCATATCCGGCTTTGGTTGTGCCTTTGAATGCTGAGCCGTCTGTATAGACGTGTATCCAGTCATCTGAATAGCTGTCGATTTGTTTGATGTGATGCAAGCATCAGCGTCACTGGATCTGAAGACTTTGTGCTCTTGTCTTTGAGAGATGTTGTAATGATTGGCTTTTTTAAAGAAAGGTGGGGAGGGATGTTTTGGTTGACTCTTTTGGTTTCTCTTCTGTTTTGTGGTAGATAGTGGCTCTCCATTAGTTCTGTGATGTGATGCATGATTGACTTTAGTTGAATTCGTTTCTTTGGTTTCCATGCTTCTGCTAATTTCCTGTTTGGGTGGTTGGGGCACATTCTTTTTGTTCTTTCATGTAGCTCCAAAACTGCTTTATCTCTGCGGATTCCCAGGGGTTCAACATTTGCAAGGATTTCGCACGCGGCGGTAGGTGTGGATCTCATGCCGCCATTTATAAAACGAAGGGCATTGTTTTGGACCTTGTCAAGGGTGTTGCAAGTAGTTGTAAGGCACATAGTGAGTAGGCTATTGCTGTATTCCAGGGAAGATAGGACATGAACCAAGGTATAGAGCTCTCAGAGTTTGTTTGTCTGATCAAGATAGAAAGAAAGATAGATAGATAGATAGATAGATAGATAGATAGATAGATAGATAGATAGATAGATATATAGATAGATAGATAGATAGATAGATGGATAGATAGATGGATAGATAGATAGAGAGATAGAGAGAAGAGAGAGAGAAAGACAGAGAGAAAGACAGAGAAAGGGAGAGAGAGGGGGAAGGAGAGAGAGAAAGGGAGAGAGAGAGAGAGAGAAAGAGAGAGAGAGAGAGAGAGAGAGAGAGAGAGAGAAGGAAAGAGACAGAGAGAGAGAAAAAAAGAGAGAGAAAAAGAGAGAGAGAGAGAAAGAGACAGAGAAAAAAAAAGAGAGAGAGAGAGAGAGAGAGAGAGAGAGAGAGAGAGAGAGAGAGAGAGATCATATCCATTCCCAATATAGTCAACTTTTAACTAAGAACGTTCATCGTCTCTGCCCCTCGTTGTTTTTTCTTCTTTTTTTGTTTTTGTTTTTTGCAACTGCTTAATGTTATACGAGCAAACGAGACGCATTTAAACATTGATCAGTTGGTACGAAATTTTGAATTTTGCCACGGTGGCGGCCAAAGCCTAATCTTATCGATTTTGGACCACCAGCAGATCTTTAACGTGCGCAACTTGCACACGGAACCTCCGAGATTTTCGCCCTAGTCAGAGAAGGCTGGGTGTAGATCTTTCCTACCATAAGACCAGGGGTGTTGCTGAAAGACAACAGTAAGAAGGAGCCAAGGAGTAGCAGTAGAAAGGCTGTAGAAAGACTCATGAGCCAAGAAGAGGTGGCAAAGGAGGTGAGGGGGTGGGGGCAGAAAGTGTAGGCGAAAGCAGACGATAGAACATTGTTATAGATCAGGAAAGTATGTGAAAAGAGAAAAATTTAGAGAAAAAAATTCTCCGTCGAAGTCCAGATTCGAACCCGGGACCTATTGAATGAGAGACGAACACCTTAACCTCTAGGCCACTAGAACCTCCTGCCCCTCTGTGTCGTGGCTAAAACAACCAAAACAACCAGACGTTTGTAAAAAGATTCGTTTATTTCATGAAGACATCTTCGCAGCACAATTCACTTCACAAACAAGGACGACAAGGTAATCAAACATAAGAATATTAGAACTAAACATCAAATCATCAGCCCCTCCTCTCTCTCTCTCTCTCTCTCTCTCTCTCTCTCTCTCTCTCTCTCTCTCTCTCTCTCTCTATGCGTTTACAATACATCAACGAGACCAGAGTTGTTTCATCAGAGACCGAGTAAAACAGACACATAACGCACAATGTCTTCTAAACATAAAAAAAAAAAATTACGGACAAAAAAATTCTTATATACGTAGTCCTGGTGAAAATATAATATTATTAGTAAGTTCAAGGAAATAATGTACAAGAGTAAAGGAAAATCTGGTCACAGGAGGGAAAAAAAACCACAAGTTTTTTTTTTCCTCATTTTTACATTGCTTTTTTTCAAAGCTGGATCGCGTAAGAAATCCTGCAGGAACTACAGCTGTCCTGAAAAGGAAAACAGACAAAGAAACAAAGGCAGAGTGAAACAAATGAAAACACATTCGGCCATCACAGTTTACCAACTTCAAGATATCATAATGTAGATTGCTTTATTCTTCGACACGAATACACGACAAGTCAGTAAACACAAGTTCACACTCTCTCATTCTTCGTCCAAATATACGACAGATCCTTCAGAAGTTTCTCACGAGTTTATGCAGAGATAGACACAATGGAATAGGACACGCGATGATGGGGTGGATCGCCTGAACAAGACAGCCATAACATACTTTAAAAAAAACTCAAATAGCGTTAACAAAAACTAGACTAGCGTTCGGTAGATTTCCTCTTTCAGATATAACAGAGTAACTGTTGCTGAATTCAATACCATTTCACAACTTTCATTTTCCATTACGTTCAAATGAATAACATAATGAATAAGACTAGTAATAACAATGACAGGTGCCTATGTATGGTGATAAATAAAACTATTGATAATAATAATGGTGATAATAATAATAATAATAATAATAATAATAATAATAATATAATAATAATAATAATAATAATAATAATAATAATAATAATAATAACAACAATAATAATAATAATAATAATATTAATAATAATAATAATAAAAATAAAAATAGTAATAATAAAACAACGAAAAGGTACACAATATAATAATACTAAATGGCAAATTAAAAATGAGAAGAGGAAGAAGAAAATTACATTCATATTAACAAATGTAATGATGATAATAACAATCATGCTTTACTTTTAAATTAACCACATTAACCAGTACAAATGAATACTAAACCATTCACCCAATCGTCTCATTATGCTTTGTATGTGCTGTTGGTATGAACGAGTTCAGTTTTTATCCTTCTGGCCAAAACCAAAGTGTGCTTTTTAACTATAGCAATGAATCCTGTTCTTAAAAATATATAACTGTACTATGGGATGATTCGAATTAATTAATTTTGCTTTCTTTGTGGTACAAAAGAAATGTCCTGTCGACATGATTCCTCTACTGAACTGATGATTCCTCTACTGAACTGATGATTCCTCTGCTGAACTGATGATTCCTCTACTGAACTGATGATTCCTCTACTGAACTGATGATTCCTCTACTGACCTGCTTCTGGGATATAGAAATAGAAACAAAGGCGCAAGAAAACACTGCCATACATGTTTTTTTTTTTTTTAAATAACAGAATGAAAATTTGAATAAAAACGTATTTCTAACATAACACATATATTTAAAACATTCGCCAAACCCAGACCAATATAACATAATTCCAAACATGTTTACATTATCAAGGGGGAAAAGCAGAATCCTTTAAATCAGATATGACATTTTGATTTCCCCCTAAACAACATTTGGGACTCTGGATTGTACAAAAAAAACCCCTAACAAACAAAAAACAAAACATTAAGAAACAACACGACATGGTCATACTGCCAGCATAATAATTATCTCTAGCAACCATCCTGAATTTAGGCGCAATGTTAATGTCGATCGATCTAGGTGGGAAAATAAAATTGCCTACCAAACTAAAGCACCAACAAATAAATGAAAGAATTTATATTTATTATGTCGTCAATGGAGTCCAAAAAATAAAAAAATCCAACAATAAGAAACTTCTTCGAGTAAAACGGGATGATGCTAGGTGACTGGTGAGGGCTGTTGCAGCAGTTTTAACAGAACTGAAAAATGACATCAAAAAGAAACAAAAGCTCTCTACAAATATACTAGATTTTTGTAAGAAAAATATTTTCAGCCGAAGATAGAGAAGACGGGATCGGAGCAACAAGGCTTTGAACCTAGAGAAAATCACGCTGCTCATAAATGAGCAAAATCGTTCAACAAATTATGACATTAAAACTGTGTGGGACAATATAATGCGCAAGGCACAAATTGTTAGTTCATATTATTAGCCAGTCTTTACACTTTGATTCATCATACATGTACAAAACCATCCATTATTTTATTATTATTCACATAATATCCATTCACTGTCGGCTCTAGCTTTCTTGTGAGCCGTTTGAGCTCTGCACATGAAGTCTTTAGTAATGATAGACTTCTACACATGAAGTCTTTAGTAATGATAGACTTCATACCGAGTCTCTGTGAATAGACTCGACACAAAAACCACAGAGAAAGGCGAAACTAGAACAGAAAACGGCCTTTTCAGTGTCCATGATACAAGAACTCGTTGACGGCCGTGAGATAATAATTATTATTATAATTTGTGAGCAGCGGATACGACACCCATCTAGAGATCAGGAGGGGAACAAACATACTTTTATTATTACATACTTGGGATTGGAGGAGTGAGTGTGTGTGTGTGTGGGGGGGGTGTGACAATGATTGGTCGATGGGCGATGGGTGTAAAA
>NW_004797567.1:114379-115602 GCF_000002075.1 Aplysia californica | reverse complement strand
AAAGAGGGGGGGGGGAAGTGCAGAGTGGCGTGGGGATGGATGGAGGGTTCAGAAGCGCAGTGGTATACGGGTGGATTGAGGGTGAGAGAGTAGGGGGCAGTGGGGAAGTGTGAGTGAGTGAAGAGGCTTGGGAGGGGGGAGAGGAATGGGCTGACCTATTTTTGGGTGTGTTGTCGTTAATTTCCCTCATTATTATATGTTATAAAAGTATGTGAGAACCGTCGTTGACAAGTCTCCTTGTGTTCCTGTGATGTCATACAGGACCAGAACACGACATACAGAGGACAACGGAAATAGAACACGATCATCATGTCTTTAAAATAGTAGTATCTAAAATCTTATGTACAGTGAGTCACAGCAATACAGGGCATCGAGTCTTGAGCGTGTGGGCGTCAATAGCATTGAATGGGACGACACGACAAACACACATGCAAGTTACATCCACACAGTCTTACAGTAAATACAAGCAAAACAAAACCCCCCAAAAATCTGTTTTTTAAACAAGTGCTTAAGCTGTTGCTTACCAGATTATCTTTTTACCTCTTTTAAAACAATGAGATTTCCGGTAAAGAATTGTGAATAGAAAGGTGAGCTAAACGGAAAAATCTGCTTGGAATATAAGAAACATCTGCTGTAATTACAGAATACAATAACACTAATTACACTGTTATGCTCAACAATGACGCGCTATATGATCATGATATTTGTTAAGGCCGTCAAAATGTATTACATCCGGTGTTAAAATAAAGGTCTTCTTCGAGACAATTTAGATAATGTAGAAGGCGAATTTCGACTCTGTCAGTCAGATCAACTCAGGATGAGAGGGATACAACATCCCCGGAGAAAAAACGAGATACTCGATAAAAATTTGTCCCCTCTCGGAATTGAACAAAAGATCTATAGGTCTCGTGCAGGTGGCAACACTGAGATTAACTACTGCTACAACACATACACCAGTCAGTTCGTGTATCTTTGTGCAAACTGACAACTTAATACACATTTGAATAGTACCACATCCAGAATAATGTAGTGGCAATACCTTCTTAATTGTTTGATCTGGATTATGCATTTTTTCAGCAATTCGTGAAGAAAAGTGTTGTGTGAGTTAGGAAACTAAGTGCTTTGTTTCACACCGGGGTGAAATCAGGCGCTCGTCCATTTTAAAAAATCACGTATTAAAAATTAATAATGTTTATATAATAATATTTAATGTTTATTTCATT
>NW_004797567.1:108776-114279 GCF_000002075.1 Aplysia californica | reverse complement strand
GGGGAGGGGGAGACAAAATAAAAAGTTATTGACCTTACCTTCAAGCTTGTTCATTTATATTGCTTTCGAAGAAAAAATACCGATGTATGTTGGATAGATGTAGATATACTTACGATTGAAGGAGGACGGGTCACTGGTGTCAGTAGCAAAACTAGCGAGAAAATGGCCGCCAAAGTTTAATGACTTGCAAAGCTGTAGTGTAGTGTCTTTGTTAACTGAAAATTTACAATTTATGTGGCTTTCTTTGATAAACGAGTTCACGTAAGTTCCACAAATGAATACGATTTTAAATGGACATACAAAGTGTTGAGCCACGAAACTTTACAGATAAAAATTTCACACCATGCGGGTAATTAAAAGGTTTCTTCGATTTCATTAATTTGACGAGCGCCTAATTTCAACACGATGTCGCACATTTAGCAAGATAATGATTTTCTGACGGTCAAGCATGAAAGTGATACAAACATTCTTTCGTTCAGTCATCAGTTTTCTTCCAACATTTCACTTTAAAAAACCCATAATATTACAATATGTATTTACATTCATAAGCTCTCTTCATCACGTGACAATTGTTATCACGTGACCATTGCCACGTTAAGCACAGATTTACATAGGCCTTCTATCCAAATACCTCATAGAGCGGACAATACTCTTTATTTTGCCTTTTCTTCAAAATGGTATTTTTGGTCTTCAAACATTACGCCTTTATTTCTTTTATTTTGCTCCCTGAGCGGTCTTTTAATATTAACATTTTTCCACTTTTCGGTATCAATGCTGCAAATATTCGTCTTGTTTGCAAATTCAGGTTTTAAAAAAAAATTTGTCCAGCTAATCTTTTTCATTTTTCCTTTCGCACACGTTACACATCTCTTTTCATTTGTAAGTGCAGACTTTGTGAAGAAAACTGAACCATGTAGAATACCAGGACTCCTTTTTCGGAATGGCCACAAGCACAATATTATAATAGACAACACATAATATCATGTGTACCCTAATTCAACAAAATACAGTTTTCATGAACGAACAAAGCAGATAACATAGTTTTCGTCATCGTTCCTCCACCTGAGAGATGAATCTCTGTCGTAATACAGAGGTCAAAGGTCAGCTGTTTGGACTGTTGCTGACACCGGCATTGTCCAGCAAAGCAAGACTGCGCCAAACAGAGAGGAAAATCCATGTGCTCCAGCTCTCACTGAGCAGTTTAAAACGAGCGTGCATCCATCGACGATTTCTGGGAGCACGGAAGTTTATGACGTCACTCGCACAGGCATAACACCCCACAATTTGACTGGGTGAGTTTGTTTCCATTTCCCTTTTTAGATAAGGCTGGGATTGATTGACGCCAGGGGTTCATAAAAGATTCCATGACGAGACGAGAAAACTTTACAGAATGTGATTTACTTACTCTCTCGCCGCACAGTCAGGTACACACGGCAGAGAGTGGGCGACGCCACGCTTGTCTGTCCCTGGCCACTTCCTCTTTCGCCCAGAAACACTAAAGTCAAGACGTTGATTGTCTCAAGCCCTCTACTCTAATCTGTGCTTTTCCCTTTCACCCCCCCCCTCCCTTTTTTCTATGGGCGATATTTAAATTCAAAGATTCAGAGATTCAGTTAGGTTTATTCGGTCATGAGAGGCCCATGATTCAAAAGCCTCAAGAGAAATAAAGGAGTCCATACTTTTGTGGGAACTGCATGATTTCTCTGTGTTTTCCACAGATGAAATGAAATTATTTTTAAAAAAATGAAATGTAAGTTATTTTATCCCCCCCCCCCCTTTCCAATCGACACAATTTAGATCATTATGGAAGCGCGCTTTCGACCCTGCCTGTCATAACGAGTCCGGGCTGAGAAGGATACAGAGTGCCAGTAGAATGACTGAGATACTTGATAAAATAACTCTCCCCACTCGGGAATCGAACTTGGGTCTCCTGTGTGCAACAGCAACGTGCCTGACCGCTACACCACAGACACTTGTACACACTTGGAGCAACTTGGGATCCTGTCAAAGTGTACCTCACTAGGCCCAAAGTCTTAGGGGTTGTTAGAAAACCTCAGTGCTCCTCAATGATTCCTTTCCTTTCTTCATTGTCATCACTGCCTTTGTCTCCCAGCATCAGGGTATAGGCCACAAACAAACACTTCACACATTCCCTCTCCAGGGCTAGCGTCTTGGTATTACTCTACGTCTTCCCGCTTGTAGGCACATCATTCTCGGTGACTCTTCTCCGGGTTCTATATGGCCTTCCCCATGACCTCTTACCCTGGGGGAATCTAATCTGATTCCATTCTTTGACGACAAGAAATATTTTTGAGTTCAACACGTTTCCAAGTTTGAAAAGCTGAATAGAACTCTGTAATCTGTATATTATTATCATTTAGACCGACAGGCACCAGCGTTGTAGTTCAGAAGCATATTCAGCCCACATAAACCAGACAGACAAAAATGAAACGTCTGCTCATAATAACAGTACAGTTTCCCTGCCACTGACGAGACAGCCGATCCGTCTTGATTGTTTAAAAAGTGAGCACCCAGGCTTTCTGCAGAGTTTGTTATTTACTTATTGACATGCTTCATGTACAGAGCTTCAGTGTCCTATCTGCCTCAGTGAACTGTTGAACGCACGAACGCTACATGAAGCGTCGGCCTTTGCACAGCGGTTTCACAGCAGTGAGATGTATTTCTCAGTCGGACTCAAGGTTCTGTCACCTCTGGAGGCTCAAGCTACTGAGAAAGGCGCCGGAAGTACGTCATCTAGATCGTTCTCGGGATTGATGGTATAGCTTCCGGAAGTCGTTGTGTTGTCGTCGTCATCCTGGCTCCGAGGCCGGCTGCCGTAGGAGGTTCGTTGGCTGTTCGGGTTGCTATGGAAACCCGAAGAGACGCTTCCTCCTCTCATGGCCGCCTCAGGCTGCAAGTTCATTTTCTGACAGAGATCCCAAGTCTTGAGGTTCTGGGTCGTGAGATCCGTCTGGAATGTGACTACTTTCTTACCCAGATTTCCAGAATCGGATCTCTCCGGGATCTCATCCGGATAATGACCGGGACCGTAACGGGGATGAACGCCGTGAGGGGGCACCACCGGCTGATACTTGAGTGGCGATTGTTGATGCTGCTGCTGCTGCTGCTGCTGCTGCTGCTGTTGTTGTTGTTGTTGTAGCGGGGGATGGTGTGGCGACGGATGTAGAGGGCTGATGGATCTAGACTTCGGGTGGTGATTGTTGCCGCCGTAGTTGGGCTGCTGCTGTCTGCCTCCACCGTCCATGTAGGAGGGCTGGGAGCCTCGATGTTTCCCGCTATCCGGATAAGCCCGGCCGGAGTGGGACAGCGTCTGCACGTCGCGGCCCGAGTAGGGAGATCGTTCCCGGGAGTTGGGCAGGGTGCGAGGGGCGAACGTCTCGAAGGCAATCACTTCTCGGTCACCGGGGTGGTCCGGATAATCGGATTGGACGAATCGGGAATCTCTCAAACCGGATCCGGGGTTCTTGAATATGATCCTTGACTTGTCTTCTGTTGATAGTGAATAAGGGAGTTTGGTTAAATCACTAGGACTTTGAAATAATGTTACGTCACAGTTACAGATAAACATTGTACTCTGTATGTTCACAGGAAAAAAAAAGATGAACGAACATTAATTAAAGACGATTGTTGGATGCTTTCTAAACTTTACTTAGTTTAATTGTTGAACCTATTGACTAATATTGCAAACATTAGACTTATAAATTATGTGTCTAACAAGGTGAGGTGAATACAAAAGAGAGCCAGTTCTTGAAAGAAGTACTGTCAAGTTATTAAATCTCTCTGAATGTTTGTGTAAAGGGTCAGTGACCTGAGGAGTATAATAATATATCACATGGACATACAAAAAACAACAACCCAAAAAATCCTACCAAACAAAAAAACACACACACACACACACACACACACACAAACAAAGACACACACACGCAGGCACATGTACACAAAGACATTAAGGTAAACAAAGCATGTGCGAGTATGTTCTCTTACACTCTAATATAGCACTAAATTGACGTTTGCAAAAACACCAACAGGTCTACTTCAACGGAACCACGTGTCGAAAAATATTGACCGTTTCTCCTACCGTGTGAATACCTCCCCCCCCCCCCCTCCCCCTTCTACCTCCCTTACCCTCCCTCCAAACAACTTGCCACGTGTAACAAAAACATCGACGTAAAAACAAAAACAAAACAAACCTAGCACCAACTAGCAATAGTTTGCCATTATTATGCCGTATTTACCCCTGCAGAAAGACGACAGAAATGTGCATGCTATTGAAAATGTTTCCCCTTTGGAAGTAAGTCATAGGCCAGCCTGTTCAAACGCTGTAAGGTGCTCAGTTTTAAAAAAAAATGAATTTAGTATTTTAAAAAATTCTTTATGCACCCATTGTCACAGTTGATATCGTATAGGAGGCGGGCTTTTGACCCTTCCTGTCAGGGCCAACCTAAGCTGAGACAGGTAAAACAACCAAGCAGGAAGACGGATAATATGTGAGGCAGCGCGGTGGAATCAGGCTCTCGTCAATTTTTAGGCATATTGAGTTATTGTAACATCTTAAAGCTTGTTCGCTTGTCTTTATTTCAATGAAAATAATATCCATTTATCTTGAGTACAAGTCGAGATACTTGCGAATGAAAGAGGTGGGGTCACCTGCTTTCAGAGGTAAAACTAGTGAGAAAATGACCGCCAAAGATTGGTTATTTCCTTAGTTTAAGAGTCCGTGGTAACTCAAAATTTACATTTTTTTGTGAGTTTAATCAACGTTTTTAAGAAAAATCTGTACAGAAATGAGTTCTTTAATGGGCATGAACGGTGTTGAGCCAAAAAACAAAATTTTGATAAAAATTCACAAACCTGCGAAAAAATGCAAGTTTATTCACTTTGATTATTTTGACGAGAGCCTGATTCCACCACGCTGCCTCACATATACTGAATTAAAATCATTCCCACTCGGGAATTGAACTCGGGTCTCCTGTGTGTGACCGGCTCTGGTGTGGTGTTGGATGTTATCGTCGAAAGTAGAAATGCCATCTGACATTATCACCAACCTTTTGTGCTGTTTTGTGATATCTAAGCTGTAGACAACAGACAGGGAATTACCTTTGATTTTACCAATTTGCTGATGTCTGCATGCTATGTCAAAAGCCTTTTAAAATCTAAAATCACTTTCAAAATGTTAACATCACCCTAGTCTTTATGAAGTCACATTGACCTGAGACCTTGTAATGACAAGGCTCCGTTGTTTAAGCTCTAGACATGACAATGTTTGACATTCCAAGATCGTAATGTGCACATTTTTGTCTTTTAGCGTTGCTTCGATTTTGATTTTTAAAAAAAGCAAGCCCAGAAATCGACAAAATCAGGCAAACTGAACATTAAAAAAGGAAGCCTATTATTTTAAAATGAAAAACGGTGCACAAAGGGCATACATTATTTTCTCTTAAAGTAAAGTAACGTTTCCCTGGATAAAAAGGAGGGGACG
>NW_004797567.1:104514-106980 GCF_000002075.1 Aplysia californica | reverse complement strand
AGAGAGAGAGAGAGAGAGAGAGAGAGAGAAAGAGAGAGAAGCTGAGAGAGAGAGCGAGAAACTGAGAGAAAGAAAGAAAGAGAAAGAGAGAGGGGAGGGGGGTACAGGATATTCTCCCGGGTGAACTTGTTCGCTCATGACAGAAGTTTGCCTTTCCCGGCCCACTGAGTCTTGAACATTTTATGTTTCGTTATACCCAGAATGAACACCTCATTATGTACAGGTGAGCACTGTCTAAATTACTAGGAGCAACGCTATCGTGGTTTTTGGCTACATGGCTGTTTGAAAGTGATTCGAAAAAATATATTATTATGTTGTAACAGTTTTACAGCTGCTATTAGTCTCTACCGAAGAGAAATTGCAAATATTGTCTTTTTCTGTGATGGTGGTGGTGATGATGATGATGATGATGATGATGATGATAATGATGATGATGATGATGATGATGATGATGATGATGATGAAGAGGAGGTAGAGGAGGTAGAGGAGGTAGAGAAAGTAGAGGAAGTAGAGGAGGTAAAGGAGGTAGAGGAGATAGCGGACGAGAAGGAGGAGAAGGGAGAGGTGATATTGTTGTTGTTGATGACAACAATCAAGGACGATCAAAATGAGGAGAATAATAATGATGGTGATAATGATTGTGAGGAGGAGGTGGTGGTGGAGCAACAAAAGGGAGAGGCACAAAAAGGAGAAAAGGGTAGAGGAAGTGAAGAGAGGTTTGAAGACCAAACCAGCGAAGCTAACAGGTAAAACGTTTACCAAATACACAGGGAAGAGAAATTGTGTTCACGAAGCAGAAAACTGACAGATGGTGAAGCAAGAGGGGGAAACTTGACACCAGGGTTCACGATCATATTGAAAGCTTTAGCAATGAAGACCTATGCCCTTGTAAGTGTAGGAGTTTTACGTCCATTTCAATACTATTAGGGTATTGAAATGTAAGAGGTCGGGCCTTCAAAATGTAATATTGTCTCCGATAGGACCGATCATTTTTTCAGTTGTACTAAGAGTTTTACGCACTTACAACACAATACGGTCATATAAGGGCCGAGGTTTTAGAGGTGTTACAAGAGAGTAACAAACATAAAAAAGAAGGAGGCGAGATCAGGACAATAGAAGATAATGTTTAATAGGAAAGAAGGAGCAAACCATACCAGAGCACTCACCAACCACCCACTGACCTTTTTGGGTTGAGAACAATGGAAACTCTAAACAATTACCCAAGTTTAATTAAGAATGCCCGGTCATCCGCTCAGAAGTCCGTCATGATACCAACTGAGCGACCGGTACATAATTTTCTATCCTTGTAGGCGTAACACAAAGACCATTTTCAACATCCCGTTCTAATTACCTGGGACTTTTGTTTCTGAGTTCTAGTTATTGGTAGGATAAAAAAGAGTAATTCTTGTTGCTTGTTTTGCCCCCTCCGTATTGCAGGGTGTACTTTCCCCGTACTTTCATCTAATTATTGCGATATTTTCAATTTGCTCTGGTCATAAAGTTGACTAATGAAATTGTTGCTTTTGTCAAATGTGTTTTTTTCTTCTTCAAAACAGCGAGAAATGACTTAATCTCTTGTGTTATGACTGTAACGGTATATGATATCCGAAGGATCAGAAGATGTCACGATAGAGGAGAGAGCATCGATCATGTCTCTGCCCTCAGATCAGTCAGAATTATCTAGCGCGCTTTGACCTAATTAGCCGTATATATACTATCATGGCGGGGGTCAAAACTTAAAAAAATCTCGAGACCATTATCCCTACGGCACATTTGAAAGTCATAATTATGTTTTGCCCCAAATAGGAATAGATATCTAATAAGAAAATGTTCTCGATTATTTTAGCGGGTGTACATGAATGATTATAATGATAATAAATTGAATTAGTGATTCGTTTTAATTCACAACTCATTGATGACGTTTCAAATATTAAGTTCATTCACTTATGTTCCTATTGTAGGAAAGTTTTCGGTGTGTGGTCTCATCTCTAACTGGTTCTTTGACCCACTTCGGCTACCCTGTCAGTCAAGTAAACCTTCGCCCCTGGTCCCAGCTAATAATATCAACTCCACTAGGGTATATTGAGTAGACTCGGAAACCAAGCCTAGTCTCGATTGACAAGACAGTAATTTACAAGTTTATAAAATCGAAGGGCACAGTTCATCTCGTACAAAGGTAGAGAAATGTAGCGAAGTTGGTGATAAAGTGACGTTTAATTGAAGTGGGAGAATCCTTTCACGTCACGACCGACCAGTAATTCAGACAGCTTAGCGATTTTCCTTTTCTCGGGTCCAATTTAAAACCTAAGATTCTTTTCTTTCAGGGGTGTTTTGTACGTAATTTTAGAACACCCATTTGTAGTCCACGTACCAAGCCTACTTTCTGTCTAATTTGATTGTCTGTTTTGTTCTGCTTTTGTGTAGTCCACCCTTCCTCCCTACCCCCTCACCTCCTCTCTCCCCCCC
>NW_004797567.1:97412-99001 GCF_000002075.1 Aplysia californica | reverse complement strand
AGAGAGAGAGAGAGAGAGAGAGAGAGAGAGAGAGAGAGAGAGAGAGAGAGAAAGAGAGAGAGAGGGGTAATGAAGGAGAAGTGGATTAAAGGCAATGTGACAAAAAGTAGAGCTAAGAAAAATGAACGACAGAAAGAGAGAAAAATACATGGGAAAAGCAAACGAAGAGATAAAACAGTGATTAGACGATGTAGAGGTATTTAGAGCAAAACAAATTGGCATTATACTCCAACGTGGCATTCAGTCTCGGTTTCATTGATTAAACCTAGACGTTTTTTGGGTACGAAGTCGTTACCTCAAAAGAGTAAAAGCGACTATTAGAATGAAATTCCCTGCAATTAACTGGTTGAAAAGTATCGACAATATCATCTACAAACGTCAGTTTGACAGTAACTAGGCGCCACACATAAACTCTCCGAGTTAGTCAAAGCAACAAGTAGTGATCTTCTGAAATACCAAATCCAATAACTTATTTTAACCCTATCCGTACGCAATGGGGTCATTTTGTAACCCGGAGTTGCATTCTTCACAATACTTTAGAATACTTCTAGTACGAAGATCTCTTTGAAACGTTCAGTATTTCTCAAAAATTCATTTTGACAGACTGCTATGCACAGCGTTCGGATCGGAAACGAGTAAATGTCCTCTTTGAAAAGTGGTGGCACAGACTTCCCCACGTCGTATAGATACGGTAGTCAAACACGACGTTCGGATAGGGTTAAATTAACGAAAGATAATCGAAACCCTCTAAGACTAGTTGCGCACTGTTTCGATCATAACTTTGTTGTCATCATTACATTGCTACCGGTACACACAAGTTCCGGTGGGGGACTGACTTATTGTACAGAAGGAAATAAAACGACAAAGTTGCTGAGTGCATCTGAATGATTAAACTTCCCATCTGTTAACACTTTACTACCACCTGCCGCTTGGTTTTGTTTAGTTTTGTTTAGTTTGGTTTTATGGTGGAGTTTTTGTGACACTTCACTACCTCACTTACAAAATTATATCTGCTCAGTACCTAGTTTTGAGAAATTTGACGTCAGAAATTTTGATTTTCACATTATGTCAAACTTTTTCGAACGCAATTTTTCGAATATCTTGAAAACGATTCATAACAATCTTGCCCTGTTGATAGGGTATTTGATTTCTGATTTCACGGTCTTAGCAACTCCAAGCGGCCAAACGTGTCAGATAGAACTTTGTTAAACTGAGGTACCGACATGCAACACGAATTTTTAAAAGTGCCAAGGATTAGAGGTGTTTCTAGATAGTACCACACAAAACAGAAATAAGAGAGATATAGACAAAAGATGTTTGGTAGAAAAAAAAAGAGAAGACCACATCAGAGCACTCGTAAACCATCCATCTACCTGGATTTGAGGCAAAAATTCTTTTCGAAGCAAAACAGATTTAAAAAATAAAAAAACCAATAATAACAAAATCAACAACAGTTTTAGAGGTGGCTGTCCAAGCGAAAATTCTTCTCTCGGGGTCTGAGATAGGTATATCACAGAAGCTATTATTGACTCTATTGCACGTCGTCAACACACACACACACACACACACACACACACACACACACACGC
>NW_004797567.1:93891-95831 GCF_000002075.1 Aplysia californica | reverse complement strand
AAAGAGAGAGATGTGAGAAAGAGACAAAGAAAGAGAGGGATAGATAGATAGATAGATAGTTAGATAGATAGATAGATAGATAGATAGATAGATAGATAGATAGATAGATAGATAGATAGATAAATAGATAGATAGATAGATAGAGAAAGAAAGAAAGAAAAGAGAGAGAGAGGGGGGGGGCAAAGAAATATAGAGCAAGAGATGGTGAGAGTGGACGGGAGTACTAAGTACCAACAATAGTGTCACTAACAAAAAAACGTCAATACCTTTTTTCCCAGAACACTTTGGGCGTTTCACAAGGTTTGGATCTAGGCCCGATGGGGTTCTGGACCCATTTAGGATCGCTGGGGTTCTGGACCCATTTAGGATCGCTGGGGTTCTGGACCCATTTAGGATCGCTGGGGTTTCAGATTTCAGTCCCCTTCTCAGGTTTGGCACTGACATTTGCCTAGAGCTGGCTGCCACACTTTACTCAGGATTGTTCCTTTCGCAAGAGAATCAATCTAAGTGGGTGGTAGGCGGGTGCTCTGATGTGGTGCTTTGTGAACGCTGTTTGGAACTCGATGAGTTGTTTTGTATCACCATAGCCAACGCCATAATATATCAAACTCTAATGAGTGGGTGGTTGGTGGGTGCTGTGGTGTGGTTTGTGAACGCTGTTTGGTACTCGATGAGTTGGGTAGTATCACCATAGGCACTCTAATGAGTGGGTGGTTGGTGGATGATCAAGTGTGGTTTTCTCCTTCTCTCCTACCAGGCTTAATACATCGTCTTTTTCTCTCCTTCTCCTTTTCTTTGTATGTTACTCTCTAGTAGAGCTGGGCAATGAGTCGCTTTAGCAAAATCCGGATAATATGTTAATGCACCTCTTCGGCAAATAATATGGTATGAGCCGCTTCGGCAAATGGTTTAGAACCACTTCGAAAAACGGGTTGGCATTATTTCAACAAATGGGTGCACCCACTTCGGATAACAGGTCAGGAAATAGAATTTAAGAGTCTGAATTCGGACAATGTTTCGTTGATAATTATCCGGTTATCCGGATAGATTATCCGGATTTTGCCCACCTCTACTCTCTAGTAACACCTCTCATCTTTAATATTTATTTGTCCTAATTATATTGCAAGGCAGTGAAATTGTGACTAGAACTACCGCTTAAAACCGACCCTGCTGAGAAACGTTTGCATTGATATTTTTCACATGTATTTATAATGAAAACAACGATGGTTATTTATAATCCCATGTTTTTCTGCAAATTCAGAACGTTCAACTTAGTTGTCATTTTTCATTCCACTTTGTCAGTTTGTTACGTCGAAGTTATTGATGTTGTTTTTGTCATCATCAACGTCAGCTCTAGACATTTTTCGCCAAACTGTTGTTGTTCTCCTCCTCCTCTTCCTCTTCCTCCTCCTTTTTCTTCTTCTTCTTCTTCTTTTTCTTCTTCTTCTTCTTTTTCTTCTTCTTCTTTACCCGGCCACCAACGAAGACTAATTAACAAACTGTTTTTTAGTCAATGATGCGGATCCCATATGTAGTCAGAAATCCACCACTAGCCTCTCCACGGGTAAAGGAAACTTCCAAAAACTTCCCCTGTTATCGTATACTTAGCTAGATCGCTTCCGAAGCTCAAAGATCCAAATCGGAACGTGAAACTTCCACATGGACACTGTTACTGAGTAATGATATAAAGATGGCCACAGCAGACAGCTATTATTGTAGCTATCGGGTTACCTTTCAGTTAGCAGTCGGAAATGTTGATATGTTTTAGAGTCGAAAAGACTTCCAAGCCTTTAAAATTAGATGTCTAACTCCTGCAGTGCAACAGGGCCTTCCTGAACACACACTCTCACACATCTCTGTCTGTCTGTCTGTCTGTCTGTCTGTCTGTCTGTCTATCCGACTGTCTGTCTGTCTGTCTGTCTGTCTGTCTGTCTGTCTGT
>NW_004797567.1:87550-89915 GCF_000002075.1 Aplysia californica | reverse complement strand
ACACACAGACGCACACACACACAGACGCACACGCACACACACACACACACACACACACAGACGCACACACACGGTTAATCAGCATACTTGTCATCAAAACCCTCTCACCAACAGCCGATATTTATCACAACATCAGCCGCCTGGCCGACAAGTCGACTCCCTGTTGTAATGTATAATATTCTTGTTTTGCTGTTTAATTACATACCTCGACGTACCCGTCAACAGAAGCCAGCAGTCTATGTTACGTCGCTCTTTTGGTCTGACATTAAAATGTATCCCTGTTATCCCCCTTGACATATCCAAATCCAAATCGTTTGTGGATGGTTGATGGGTGGTCTGATGTAGTTTGCTCCTTCTTTCTAACAATACATACACACATTATTATCTATGGTCGTTATCTCTTCTTATTTTCTTTGTATGTTTCTCTTTAGTATCATCAATATATCTAATCCTCGGCACTTACACGACCTGTTTGTCTTAGAAGTGGCGTAAAACTCTTAAATAGTACTCTTAAATGACCTAGTATTAGTCTTGCAAGTGCCATAAAACTCTTAAGAGCAATCCAAATCCATCACGTAGTTTACGCTAAACATCTCTCCATATTCATCGTTTTATATCGTGGTCCCTCTTCATGTGCATAATGCATTGTTCCAAGGAAGAGTCCCACACTGTTTATCTTTAAAGCATGACGTACTATCAGATTATCATCGGGTTCTTATGTACTGATTCTCTAACAAGCTTAAAACATTATTGTTGTTAACAATATTGTTCATTTATATCATACTAGCTGGGTACTCTTTCAATCAACCGATTCAAAAGAATCGATCGTTAAGTCATTGAGGAACCAGTGCGCACGGCTAGGGAACGGAAACCTCACTTGTTTACAATGGCGTCTTAGAAGACGGTTTTTTCTGAATTAGACAACAGTTACTTCAGGCTCCTCAATAAAACTGAGTCCCCTTAAGATGATTCTGAAGCACGATTTTTTTTCTTCTAATTCAAAAGTTAAGTGGTTCGGAAGTTTTAGGCGGCCAAAGTGATGCACGTTCACAAATACAATGACAATATGTATAGATCATTACGCCTTTGACTGAGGGTCTATTTGGGAATGCAAGTATGATAATCATTGTGTGTTTACCACTCTTCTTCGCATTTTACCAGAAAAAAAACCTGCATGATTTTAAGGTACGATTAATGAAAACATGAATTGGTTTATAATTTTTTAAGGAAATTGTCATCAAGCGAAATAAACACATCTCCTGTTTTGTAACACTTTGTTGAGATTAGAGATAGATTTTTATTGAGGAAATTATCCCAATAATGTATTTTTAACATTGGAAGATCATGTGCATGCCCTGACGAACTGTATTTAACACTTCATAACAATTTGGCTAAGTCTTTGATGAGCGGTGATTATTCGGCAAGCTGAACATCAAAGCTATTACTGATCGCTGCCATTATAAACATCAGCGAAATACCTGCTGGAAACACAAACTGTTTTCCTTTTTCTTTTCTTTTCTTTTTTCTGTTTCCTTTTTTTTGTGCTGTTTTTCCAAGAGTAACACCACAACATCCTGAAAGGCGCATGCCACTAAAACGAAAGTGCAGGTATTCTTCGACTCAAGGCTTTCCAGATTTAGAGAACCTAACAGCCCCGAGGGTTGGGAGATTCTTCGACTCAAGGCTTTCCAGATTTAGAGAAGCTAACAACCCCGTGGGTTGGGAGATTATAATAAACATAAACCCACAGTCCTATCCACTAGAGAGGAAATGGTTAAAGTCATAATAAGAGCTACAGCTCTGGAACGACCGTCACGGTAACAGATTATACACATTTCATGGCTCTTTTTGTTCCGGGTACTCACACAGCTGTGGGGGTAACGCCTCATCAAAAATGAGTTATCTCGGCTCTCTGACGCCATAATTATTATCACCTCTCATACAGCAATTCTCAGGTACATACGCATCATGGGACATTGTACTGGCTGACATGCCTATAGTATAGGAATCTAAAACAAGTCGTTTGAGACAATTAGTGGTGAGTAACCTGCAACAGCTGGAGGGGCACATGGGGTGCGTTCTACTGTCGGATAATGAGTTTTCCGCTCACAAAGCACCACAAACTGTCCCCAGAAACCCGCTTTTATGTGCACGTGACCTCCAATCATTGCCATCAGATGCCGGGTACGTTTGCTTTATGCGTCACATGGAGCACGATTCCAAAAGTGCTTGTAACAGCCAACGAGAGAAGTACAATATAACCAGAACATCAAGCATGACGTTTGACTTTTTCTAAGTACGAAAGATCAATAAACGGTTGCAAGCTCCAGTCAGTTATTGCCCTTTATAAACAGTCCCCCCCCCC
>NW_004797567.1:81312-83812 GCF_000002075.1 Aplysia californica | reverse complement strand
GACTGTACACCATACCTTAAAATCCCCATGACCTCTGAACAGAGACTTTTCAGTGATCTTCGTGCACTGGTAATAATTATAAATAGGGTTTGTTTAGAGCACTCCCTGTTCAGTTGTAAGATCTACTGGTTTAACAGTTTATAGTACTGCCCAAACAGCTCCTAAAATACTAGGAAACGTTATTCTTTTTCCAGGAAGCATAGAGTGTAAGAAGACGGTTAAGCGTTCAAACATCAATAAACTGACTACAGCCTAGTATTCATTCCCATGTGAGTGGATTAAATAAAATTCACGAAAAGGGCCTTTCCTATGGACACAACTTCGGGCTCCAGACGGGATGCGAACCCACGACCTTTGCAATACAAGCCCAATGACCAAACCACTAGAGCACTGATACCACAGTGAGAGTAAGGAAAAAGAAAATGTACAAAATATAATTCTATCTCATATAACAAATCTTAGTATGATCAAAGCTAATTGGAAAATGAATGATAGTAACTCAAAGTTTACGTTCAAGAAAGCCCCATGGGTATTCGAACCAGAGTCCCAAGCGCCAAAGCTCAAAATGATACCCACTGAACAACATTTATGCATTTTTTATAAGACAGGCCACGGGTCTTGTAGAACTAAAAAGCAATGTGGTAGTGAGTTCAAAGAGTTGAGATTCCAGATAGCTTCACAGAGTACGGAGCTAAACAAACAGTGTTGGAATTTTTCAGAATAAATGCAAACTGAAAAGAAATGAAAGAAAGAAAGAAATAATACGATTTAGATCATTTAGGAAGCGGGCTTCCGACCGTGCCTGTCAGGGTCAACTTCAGCCGAGAGGGATTCTACATCCCAGGAAAAATGACGGGGATACTCGATAACAATTCCACCCCCTCCCCACCCCACTCGGGAATCAAACTCGGGTATTCTGCATGCGACGACCAAGCGCCTAATCGCTACCCAACAGGCGCCTATGGTGCTGAGTCCACGTTGGAAGATATAAATGTGGGGAAACAGGCATGGTCAGGAGGGGGCAATCCGTGCGTTAACCCTTTCGCTTATTAGACTGCGCCATATTCATACCAGAGACTTATGGCAGACTCGGATCGTGCTCTAGTAGGGTTATAATAATCAACACTTCACATTACCATACTGCAGTAAAGGTAAACTGGACCCGGATTCACTTTTTCTTAAAATGACAAAATTAATAACAATTTCTTCGATGTGATGAGATACGAGCCCTGCCTATGCCACGCACTACCTGTTCTTTTTACCAACTCCGTGGTTTAGCTCATTGACTCACCAAGCCCCTAAAATAGTCCGTGACCTACAGCCCTTGGGGGAAAAGAGGCCGTAAAACGCGCTGAGCTAAACGACATTGCCAACGACACTCACTCTTTTTTTCTGTCCATTAAAAAAAGGTTTATTATTATTATAGTCACGGCATGGTTGCAACTTTTCTTTTTACTTCCACTTTTTGCTTTGTTCTACCTCAGTTTTTTTAATACTCATTTGTGAGGTCGCGTGGTGGAATCAGGCTCTCGTCAATTTTGGGGCATCTAGAGTTATTGGTAACATCTTAAAGCTTGTTCACTTGTCTTTATTTGGATGGAAAAAAGTATCCATTTATCTTGAATACACGTCGAGATGTTTGCAAATGAAGAAGGTTGGGGTCACCTGTTTTCAGAGGTAAAATTAGCGAGAAAATGGCCGCCAAATATTAGCTATTTCCTTTGCTTAAGAGTCCGTGGTAACTGGAAATTTACTTTTTTTTGTGCATTTAATCAACGTTTTTCAGAAAACCCCGAACAGAAATGAGTTCTTTAATGGGCATGAAAGGTGTTGAGCCAAAAAACAAAAGTTTGATACAAATTCACAAACCTGCGGAAAAATGAAAGTTTCTTCACTTTGATTATTTTGACGAGAGCCGGATTCCACCACGCTGCCTCACATTTTAAACCGGGGTCAGTGGTGTAGCAGGTAGGCGCTTCACTATCGCATGCTGAAGACAAGAGTTCGATGCCCCAGAAGGTAGAATTTATACCGAGTATTTGAGTATCTTTATCTCGGTTTTCCTCTTCTTTTTTCTGCTTGGTTGTTAAAGTTTCGATCTATTTTCTTTGATTGCTCATTTTGATTATGTGTAGGTTTGTCAAAATATCCAGAATCCGCCCGAATGATGGTAGGCTAGGTATTGCTTGGTTGACCCCAAAACGTCCTCTCCTCTTTCTCTGTCTTTCACTCTGTCACTCTGTCTCTCTCTCTCTCTTTCTCTCTCTCTCTCTCTCTCTCTCTCTTTCTCTCTCTCTCCCCCTCTCTCTCTCTCTCTCTCTTTGTCTCTCTCTCTCTCTCTCTCTCTCTCTCTCTCTCTCTCTCTCGCTATCCTATCTAATTTAAACTCTCTCCCTTTCCACCGCCCTATCACACCACCCTCCCACATGACCCCCACAGTAACAGTCAACATAACTCTTGAACAAATCTACAACCCCACCAAACTCCCCCTATCCCCCCA
>NW_004797567.1:78151-80656 GCF_000002075.1 Aplysia californica | reverse complement strand
TCTCTCTCTCTCTCTGTCTCTGTCTCTGTCTCTCTGTCTGTCTCTCTCTCTCTGTCTCTCTCTCTTTCTCTCTCTCGCTCTCTCTTCTCTCTCTCTCCCTCTCTCTCTCTCTCTCTCTCTCTCTCTATTCTGTGTGTACGTGTGTGCATGCTCGACTCCTACAAGATCACTCCAAACACCGAACTCCTTCATCACCTGTCAGTAACAAGTTTCCCGCCTTGGAGTACACAAAGGGCAATGCACACCGGAAATGTTATCTAGGAGGATTTTTTAAAAAGAAAAAAAACCCCCCTCCCCCAAACCCTCTCCCCACAGATTTACAAAATGAAAGGAAAAAGAAAGAAAGAAACACCAGATAAACAAGGACAGCAGCCAATCAATACAAACTCTCTCAACAAAACTATTGATTGACTTGTGCCGTCAAAACAGGGACTTCACTCCTCCACTCCTTTATTTCTTCACCTCTTTACTTCTCTACTCCTTTACTCATACACTCATCCACTCCTTTATTTCTCCACCCCTTTATTTCTCCCCCCCCCCTATAATCCTTCACTCCTCCATGCCTCCCGTCCTCCCGTCTTCCCGTCCTCCCTTCCTCCATTTCCCTACTCCTCTCATCCTCCACTCTTCCCAACTTCCACTCATCTACTCCTCCCTTCCTCCCGTCCTCTATTCCTCTACTCCTCCCTTCCTCCCGTTCTCCCATCCTCCCGTCGTCCTCCGTAATGAATGCAGACAAAGGTGGAAAGATCTGGAAGGGCGTCGCAATACCCCACAGGAAGCCTTCATTAAAACCTGGATCAATGTCCCTCTAGTACGGTGATTTACTTCACACCACAGTCTACCACAGTCCCCACCACGCCCGATCGAAGCAAAGTCTTGCTGGAGGGGGAGGTTTAGATTAATGAAGTCATGACGCAAAAAAAAAAGAAGAAAAAAAGAAGAAAAAAAAGAGAGATATTGTTCTGAGGGTAATGTTCTATTACGTTTTCTTTGTTAAGGTTATGTAGTGTTGTCTTGTTGTTACCCTTTGTATCTCTACCTGTGGTAATTCTGTGTGGTGGGTCATCGCTATACGTTTTCTAATAAAAGTTAACTTTGCTCTTCATTCGAAACTTACATGACCTACTTAGCCCGTCCAGACTCTGCACATACTTTTGGGCCACAACAAATGACATACCATCGTCGTAGGGAATAATATATAAATTCTATCAATGAAGTTGAGATTCATAGGATCAGGAACGAGAATAATGAAGAAAAACTATATTTAATATTTTCTTCTCCTGTATATTTTGTCTACCTACAGAATGGCGGCTGAGTCACACGGCTTAGGACACACAAGACATACACAAAGGTAGACACAACGACACACTGTAGGTGGTTGGCGGGTGCTCTGGTGTGGTTTGCTTCTTCTTTCCTATCAAACACCTATCGTCCTCATCTCTCCCTTCTTCTTTTTTATGTTTGTTACTCTCTTGTAACACCTCTAATCTTCTGGCGCTCATATGATCTTATGCAGTTGCGAGCGCCGTAAAACCTCTACTAAAACTAAAACTAAAAGACACACTGGCAACCACATACACATAATAATATACGCGCCGCTGACACAGATAGCGTGACAACAGAAGTCAGTGAACCAGTTAGCCCCTCACTCTTTCAATGAATACCAACGACGACTAAAATCAATCGCACTCTAATGAAACACACAGTAAAGATACAAACATTCCGTTAAAAATGCATCATGTTTCGACACAGTTTAACAGTTTTAGAAGTAAAACTATTACTGTAGTTACTGCTTTAAAAAAGAAAGCCTGGAGAAAAAAAAACCTGTCATCATAACTCGCAAACCTATTAATTGGTGTTGTTAAAACAATTGTTGAAAACCTCTTGATACAAAACGTATTTTAAAAAAGGAACATTAAAAATGTGTGCTCTGAATCGCGACTTCCTTTTCCACTAAACCATCGTTGGGAAGTCTGAATAATTCACACCCTCTCAATCCTCTGATTCCAGAAAACTGACTAAATATTTGAACAGCATGTTCCTCCTACATTTTGCATGGCTCTCTTAATGGGGTTGGGTTGTTGTTTTTTTTGTTTTTTGTTTTCTTGGGTTGGGTTTTTTTTGTGTGTTTTTTTGGGGGGGGAGGGATCCTGAACCAAAATATCCAACCAACAGAAACCTGTCATCTGCTACAATTAAAACCTGGAACTCACCTCACAGCGCGGGAATTCTAAAACTGGCACGGCCTGCTGCAAAGGTCGATGGCTTGTGTGTTGCGGTGTTCCTTCACCATAATTTGCTCCTGATCAAACACAGCAGGCCACCAGGATCACTCGTGGTCGAGGGTTGTGCAACATTTCAAACCGGGGAACAGACTCCAGTTATCATTTCAAACCGTTTGCTTGTCAATTTCGTGGCCTTAAAGTTTTCAATGGGTGAGCAACAAATCTAACCGAGTGAAGTCGTTTTGGGGGTCTTTGGGTTCTTCTTTTAAAGAGGGGG
>NW_004797567.1:71808-74671 GCF_000002075.1 Aplysia californica | reverse complement strand
GAGAGAGAGAGAGAGAGAGAGAGAGAGAGAGAGAAAGAGAGAGAGAGAGAGGGAGGCAGAGAAGGTGAGAGACAGAGGCAGAGACAGAGAGAGTTTGAATTTGAGCGAAAGAAAGAGAAAACAGAGAGAGTAACACGAAGAAAGATAGGGACAGAGCTAAGAACAGTTCGGGGAGGAAGGGAGGGGGGAGTGTTTGAGAGGGAAGGATAAGAGATCAGAGTTCAGATTCTGGAACGAGGCTTTTTGGGGGACCGTCTTGATGATGGCAGTAAAAGGAAGGAGGGGGGGGGGGGGGCTAGAGAGAGAAGAAGCAGACGTTGAAAGCTATACTATACTGCGTAATATACCTTTCTTTAAAAGACATGAATGTGGTATTTTGTGATATTTTAAAAAGGGGGCCCGGAGGAGTGGGGAGGGGGCGGTGGGTGTATTCAATATCATGGTCGACAGAGAAGGGAATATTATTTTGTGTTTTACCCTTCTCTCATGGGGCTCAGAGAGTCTGATTTAAGCATTGCAAAACAGCCTAAAACATGAATCGGGTGCACCTAGCCTCAGGGTAAATATTTGTGGGTAGAGTGGGGAAGTATTTTTGAGCTCCACGCAGACAAACATCACTGTTCTGTCTAACAGCACGCGCCCACTCATAAAAATAATTACAAGCCCTGGTTCTCTATTTGCTTTCCAGTTTGCATTGGTTTGAGGATCAATCTAAGCCCATCTATAGGGGCATGCCCACTCTCTCCCCTGCTTCATTTTCTTCTTTATTTACCCAATAGAACTAAATTGCCAAAAAGCGGTTTAGATATTATTTTCTCGTCTCCGTGGTCAGCAAAAAACGTACGTTGGAGTTTTCGTTGAATAATGGTGTTCTTTGCTGGATTGAATTCTCAGATAAGGAACAAAATAACACAGATTTTACGTACAAAATGATTTCTGTATTAAAGAGAATTGCGTTTTATGTTACAAGATCTTTTTGCTGATGAGTTCTAAACTTTGTCCATCACATATTTTCATATTAAAGTTATGTCTTTTCCTCTGCTCATGTTGTTATTGTTATTGCTACGTTATTATGATGTTCGCTCAGTAACAGTTGTAATTAGCTTAAGCTTAAATCAGATTGGATTTGTTGTACATGTCTGTCTATCTATCTATCTATCTATCTATCTATCTATCTATCTATATATCTATCTATCTATCTATCTAGCTTTCCATCAATCTATCTATCTATCTATCTATCTATCTATCTATCTATCTATCTATCTATCTATCGTACTATCTATCTATCTACCAATCTATCGTCCTATCTATCGTCCTATCTATCGTCCTATCTATTTCACTACGTATTTGTTCTTGATCCTAAAACATAATGCATAATATACTTCTCACAGATGTCTCCTCCGAATTTTGCTGGCTCCCATCACTGCAAGGCTTTTTGATTCATGCTTGATGTACTAACCCGAGGTTTTAAAATTTCAATATTCAATAAGTTTTAAAGTACTTGCAAAACAATTAGGTGATATGAGTGCTGGTTATTAGACGAAGTATTAGAGAGTAAGTAACATTCAAGGAAAAGAAGGAGGAGAGGTGAGGAGGGCAGATGTTTAATAAGAAAAAAGGTGCTAACCACACGAGAGCACCCGCCAACCACCCCCTTGATTTATGAGAAGCTGACAAAAATGTAGAAAGGCGCTAAGGGAACGGCTCACTATGAATCATCGACAAATTCTTCCCAATTTCACGGGGAAGAAAAACATCAATATTCCATGCACAAAAAAGCATAAAAACACATCTCAGATCTGTCGACAAAATCGTTTTTTGTGACGTCACAACGGCAAGGGGAGACAATCAGCTCAAGATTCGCTGTGTAACTCCACGAAGGCAAAAGTTTTTTATGTCGCTTTATTTCGCTGAGTTATCAAAACACTAATAGAAGTTTGGCTAATAGCGTGAAGCAGCATTTTTTCCATATTCTTTTAAAACCTTGAAGATGTCTAATTTGTGTATCTTTGGCCTTTAAATAGGCTTAACTACAATATTATTTCCTTATTCTAATTGCATCTTGAAAAACATCTAGTTTTTAAAAAATCTTTGACCTTGAAGTAGGCCTAACTATAATTAATGTTATTTCCATATTTTGCTTGTATCTTTAAGTTACTTTATTTATTTTTTTTTTGCTTGTCCGTTGAAGTAGTTACATTCTAATTCCGAGTTTTGCTTGAAACTTGACGTAATTTAATTCCCAAATTAATTTTGCTAATGCTTTGAAAATATCTAATATTTTGTATTTTGTTTGTTCGATGAAGAAGCTATATTTCAATTATTATCTTGCGTATACCTTGAAATTACTTAGTTGCAATATTTTGCTTTTTAACTTGACGCCACTAAATTTTCGTATTTCGCTAATACGTTGAAGAAGCTAAATTTCCAGCTAAACTTGGTTTGTGCCTTGAAGTTATTTCATTCCTATATTTCGTGTGTACATTCATTTAAGCTTCTTCACTTCTATTTTGTTTGTCATTTCAGTGGGAGCGTGTTTTGTTTAATTTTTAATCCATTTTCCTTCTAGAGGCCCATACAGCATCCACTTATGTGGGAGCGTTGCGTTCGTTCCAGTTGATGTCACAGAAAATGCAGGAGAAAGTCGAGGGAGTTAGTGAAAAATTGCTGGTGGTTTAAGAGCTGGGCTGGAGAGAGAGAGAGAGAGAGAGAGAGAGAGAGAGAGAGATAGAGAGAGAGTGAGAAAGAAAGAGAAAGAGAGAGAGAAAGAGAGAGAGAAAGAGAGAGATATAGTGAGAGAGAAAGAGAGAGAGAGAGAGAGAGAGAAAGAGAGAGAAAGAAAGAAAATAGAGAGAGAGAGTTT
>NW_004797567.1:71000-71322 GCF_000002075.1 Aplysia californica | reverse complement strand
GGGGGGTAAAGGGGAAGGGGACTGGGGCATATGGTGAGTGTGATGGAATACATTTTTATTGTTCTAGGAAGGAATACAGATAGGGCTAGTTCTTCCTGGCAGTAGCTCTTCTCTTCTCTCTATCGTTCTAGCGGGGTGGGATATTTTCAGAGTTTTTATTTCTCTATGTTTTATTTCCCCAGCTTGGTGGAAGTTTTAAGTCACTTACAAGTTCAGGAAGGAGGATGTATGGCCACATGAATAAACCGCTGTTCAAAGATCCAATCAATGAGTTGAGGAGGGGAGATCAATCCATAATCTTCCAAACTTAGAACACAACATG
>NW_004797567.1:65008-68652 GCF_000002075.1 Aplysia californica | reverse complement strand
GTGTGTGTGTGTGTGTGTGTGTGTGTGAGAGAGGGAGGGAGGAGGGGTAGAGATACTGGGAAGGCCTGGCACACCTATGGGTGCGTTCGGGTATGTGAGCGGGCTTGTGGGGGTGATACGTATGTCACTATTCATTTTTATGTATGTGTATGAATGTTAATGCGTTTGTTTGTGTGAGTTGATAGATAGATAGAGAGAAAGATAAATAGGTAGATAGGACATGAAAAAAAGACAGAGAGAGAGAGAGAGGGGGGGAAGAAAGAGCGAGAAAGAGAAAGAGAGAGAGATGGAGAGAGAGAGAGAGAGAGAGAGAGAGAGAGAGAGAGATGGAGAGAGAGAAGAAAAAGGAGATCACACGTGTGTGTGAACATGAAAGAGGTTGTGTGGGAGGGGAGATCGCAGCTTGCAAAGAACAGTTCCCAGTCCCATGTCATTACCTAGAATTTGCAGAGAGCTTTTTTATGCTTTGAGGAAGGCAAAGAAAATCTGATAATGCGTCGTGCTAATGGAATTGTTATTTTCAGGATATTTTCAACACCTGCTTGCTGCCGACGCTTTTGTTTATCAAGCTAATCAATGTCATTCTGAAACGTTTGTCTTAAGCCCTTTTGTCGTCTTCCTCTCTTTATGGCTCTGTCTCTGATCTTTGATTGTCTGTCTGCCATTCTGTCTGTCTTCTATCCCTTCCTTTCTCGCCCCATTCTCCCCTTCCCACTCTCTCTCTCTCTCTGTCTCTCGCTCTCTCTCTTTCTCTCTGTCTCTCTCCCCCTATCTCTGTCTCTCTCCCTCTCTCTTTTACTCTATTTCTCTCTGTCTCTCTGCCTCTCTGTCTCACTCTCTCTCTCTCTCTCTCTCTCTCTCTCTCTCTCTGTGTCTCTCTCTCTCTTTCACTCTCCCCCTGTCTCCAATCTTTGATAACCATACTGATAATATTAATATTGATAGCAGCAATATGTATTACTACCACATTTTAATGAGCGTGTATTTTACCCTCATCGACACAAGTTTGATCATACAGGATGCAGGTTATCAGGACCAATCCAGGCTGAGAGAGGCAAGGCATCTTAACAGAAAGCCTGAGATACTCGGGAATCGAACTCGGATCTTCCGCTTCCAACAGCGAAGCGCCTAACCGCTACACCACAGATGCCGGTTACTACTACTACTACTACTACTACTACTACTACTACTACTACTACTACTAGGGGCTTTCGTGGCCTAGAGGTTAAGGTGTTCGCCTCTCATTCAAAGGTCCCGGGTTCGAATCCGGTTAGCGACCGAAACATTTTCTTCTCTAAAATTGTCTCCTTTCACCTCCTTTCCTGCTCTCTAGCAATGATATGTTGTCTGCTTTCATTTCCTCTTTCTGCCCCCACCCCCTCACCTCCTTTGCCCCTCCTCTGGGCTCCTGGCTCTTTCTGCAGCCTTTCTACTGCTACTCCTTGGCTCCCCCTTACTGCTGTCTTTCTGCCACCCTCCTGATCTTCTGGTAGGAAAGATCTACACCTTGCCTTCTCGGACAAGGGCCAAAAAATCTCGGAGGACTCGTGTGCAAGTTGCGCACGTTAAAGATCCCTTGGTGGTCTAAAATCGATTAGAGTAGGCTTCGGCCGCCACCCGGGCAAAATTCAAAATTTCCTACCAACTGAAAATATTAGGTGTGTCCCGCGCGCTCATATGACCTATGCAGTTGCGAGCGCCGTAAAACACTTAAAAAAAACAAAAACATACTACTACTACATTACTACTACTACTACTACGATGATAATGATGATGATGATGATGATGATGATAATGATGATGATGATAAAAATAAAAATAATTATAATAATAATACATGTACCATTCCATCTGGGTTTTTTTTTGTTCTCTCCCATTCCCCGCTCCCTCCTCGCTTTCTCTATAGGTGCGGCTCAAGACGCTCGGCACATGACCCTAATGAAAAACACAGGGCCGCAGCTTGTCAGAACAAAAACGTACAAAAACAACAGAGGAAAGGAGGAAAAAAACCCAAACAGCAACAAAAAAACCCCCCAACAAAAACATCCGTAATTAGCAAACTGCTTCATGATGTTCCCGACCACATCCATCAAGACAAATCGGTTTATAATTCACCACGACTTGCGCTAATCGCAGGAACATAATCAATCTCAAGGATATTCCTCTACACAGGTGTATGAAGCTAGCGTGTTAAACAACAGCACTGGTGAAGACACGATGTATTTTAAAGAACTTGAGTGGAGTAATTATTAGCGTAAATACGACTTGCGTTTGTTTTCATTATGAGGACCTAGTGCTAGCAAGTGCTAGCTAGTCAGTCTTGTTTATTTTCTCTGTAGCTTTGTTTTCACCTGAGATTCTACCGTCCATGACTAATTGCGACAAGAAAAGATAATATTAGTTTGTAGTTTAATACAATGATTGATCTGATACCTGGAAGTTCTTTTGTTGCTGTTTTTTTAATTTTTCCAGTAATTTCCTGGACGGTTCATGCATATCTCTACCCCCTGTATCTGCCTCTATTCCTCACCTCTAAATCTGGGAGTACCAAAACCAAAACCGTAACCCAAAACCAAAAAATAAAAGAAGCGAAAAAGCAAAGATAAAATACAGAGCAAAACTAACTGTCAAGACGAAAAAAAAAAACCGCCGCTTTTACAGGTGGCATCATTTACTTTAACCGAAACAAACACAGCTGGAAAAACGACAAAGACTAACAAAACAAAAATAAGATAAATAAGTCTGAACAAAAAAAACCCAACAACCCAACAAACCAAAACGCTCCAAGTATTTTGTATTTATTTTTTAAAGACTTAAGTGCAAAATGTCTGAGTGACATGGAATCTGGAACCGAGCCACGGAGGTTTTCATTTCTCCCACATATACAGCACTCACGCCACAAATCACACCACACAATGCACGTACGAGGAGCTCCATACATCAGCTGTAAGCACCCAACGACGCGCAGTGCACGCGCATTTTTTTGTGACATACCAGTAGTGCACGGCATGAGAATAAGATGGGAAACTCATGTTTCTGCCATAACTTCGTGGCTTAAAAAATAATATATACTTGAAGCCAGGGCAGTTTTGAAGAGGATATTATCCTACATGTCGTAGAGGAAGCGATAAATCCCTATCTTTTCCACGTCGGTCGGTTGTTTTTATGGGTTTTTTATTCTTTATTTTTAATTTTTTCTTGGGAAGGGGGAAGGGGTGGTTATTTATTTGTTGTTGTTTTTTGCCTTTTGTTTGTTAGAGAGCTTAGAAAGACAAATACTTCGGAACAGCCTGACACAGAAAAAGCGACCCACGTCATTGGAGACGATAATAACAGTTCAGATTTCGATATAATATTGTTATGGTGTGCATGTCCAATAATTTCGCAGTCAAGTGAGAACCGATCGAGCACTCAAGGAGTTGTAAATGTGTATTGCTATGTTTAAAGAATGAATAATATTTACTCTACGTTTTGATTCTTACTTGTGAGTCTGTTGACAAGATTCAGTAATTATGTGTTTGTGTGTGTTGAGGAGGGGGTGAGTCAGTGCATGTGTTTGCATATGAAAGTGTGTATGTGTGTTTGTCAGTGTGCTTGTGTGTGCGTGGAAGTGTGTGTGTGTGTGTGTGTGTGTGTGTGTGTGT
>NW_004797567.1:63259-64326 GCF_000002075.1 Aplysia californica | reverse complement strand
TCCTCCTCCTCCTCCTCCACCTTTTCCTCTACATTTATTACCTCTAGCATCAGGTCATATCTTTACCCCACCTTCAGTCATGAATTCTTCCCCCAGACTTTATTGCCCTGTTGCCGTGTTCCGACTCGGCGGGAAAGAAAACGGATCCATTCCCAGGATGTCAAGGATTACGACAATTCGCGATGATTTCTCGCGAGTTCTGTCAGGTCCCGTAATAAACACATGAAGAATTTGTCTGCGAGTCCGTGTGGTATTGCACCAATACATCATGTTTCCTGCCCGGGGAAACAGACGGACCAGAGTCCCTGGCATCCGTCGGCCCGGGATAAAATAACGAGGGGAGCAAAAACTGAATGTTCACCGGTATTTGTACATCGCGCTGCATGTTGTCTCAATGAATTACGCACGCGTTTTGTTTACCGGAGTTGTGGCTTCTGTTTTAATTAATAATTCTGACGGAGACCAACATTAATTGACGAGTGAAAATTTGTTCTCTACTCCGAGGCAGACTTTTATTTTCATGTTGAGACTTCGCTACTTTAGGATTACTTAGCTCTATCTGCTCAGTACCTACTTTTGAGAAATTTGAACTTGAAAATTTTAGTTTTACTACATGTCAAGCTTTTTCGAGGGTAGTTTGTATTTTATTTTATTTATTTTTTATATCGCGATAACGACTCTAAATAACCTTACGCTTTTTATGGAGCAGACAGATTGGTTTCTGACCTACATGGTCTAAGTAGCTGAAAACGGCCAAAAGGGTTGCGACTTGTGAAGGGTTCAGTTTAGGTATGAGCTTGTCGGTATTTGCAACACAAACAGGTCAACTACGTGTTGCTGTCAAGAGTGATTTGTTCGTGATTAAGAAAAAGAGGGAACGGTTGAAGTTGCAGATACAGAGAGAAAAAAGAAAAAAAAATGAAGAGAGAAAGAGACAAAAAAACAGACAGACAGACAGACAGAGCCAGAGAGACAGAGACTGAGAGAGAGAGAAAGAGAGAGATAGAAAGAGAAAAAGAAAGAGAGAGAGAGCAGGAGAGAGAAGGAGAGAGAGAGAGAGAGAGAGA
>NW_004797567.1:60970-62756 GCF_000002075.1 Aplysia californica | reverse complement strand
GGAGGGGTGTAAATGTATGAGTGTTAGGGAGATATAGATAGACAGATAGATAGGCACAGGCAGATAGACAAACAGAGACAGAGACAGGGGTAGATAGAGAGACTAATAGAGGAAGAGAAAAAGATAGAAGAATTAAGGAAAAACCGAGACAGGTAGAATAAGACACTAGAATGAGAAAAATACAAGGTATAGGATTTTTGACGAACAGCATAATTGAACAAGTCTTAAGCAATACTAAGTACTGTTAGGGAATCGAACCACCGCCAATGGGCTTATGGGCTACAAGGGTACTAACTGAGCTAACTAATTAAAAAGGGACTTTTTAAAAAATACAAAAGAAGTTAAAATATGGCACTGAAAAGAAGGTCAGCGCACAGAGACTCCGAACTGAGCAGAATAAAACAGACAAAACCAAAACCAAAAATAAAAAACCATACACTCCTAGAATAGCTAGAACGGCTAACATTATAAGGCTAACGATGCCAAGACAACAGGTGAGATCGAATCGAAGGCCTCCTTTTAATTGTGAGACACACAGGGGGAAAATGACAATGTGCGCGCTATAATCAGGTCAAACTTCGATCAGTTTAAGAAAAGTTACCATGTTCCTCCACCCTACAATTTTACCTGCCACGTGGAATGTGGAAAGAAAAGTGGGTGTGATTTGATTCGTTACCCGCGGTTAAGCGTAATGGCATCAGCAGACGAGAGGCTGCAGAAAATGTGTATAGGAAAAAATAGAAACAAAAACTAAAAAACAAAAAACAAAAGCAAAAACAAAGAAAAACAGGTGTTGTAGATTGACACGTTGGCGGTGGAGATTAGAGGAAGAAATTGTGCTCACAATCTCGATTTCAAAAATGTAATGTACGGCGCAAAGAGAGAACAAAATGTCACATGGATTGTTTCATCTCGTTATGTTTCCTTCTCCCAACTACTGGTATGCTTATTCTTCTCTCCTTACACCCTCTTTCTTTCTCCCCCCCCCCCTCTCTCTCTCTCTCTCTCTCTCTCTCTCTCTCGATCTCTCTATCTCTTTATCTCTATCTCTCTCTCTCTGTCTCTGTCTTGGTCTTTGTCTCTCTCTCTGTCTCTCTCTGTCTGTCTCTGTCTCTGTCCATCTTTTTTTTCTCTCTTTTTCTCTCTCTCTCTTTCTCTCTCTCTCTCTCTCTCTCTCTCTCTCTCTCTCTCGCTGCCTGTCTCTCTCTCTGTCTCACTCTGTGTCTCTGTGTCTCTGTGTCTCTGTGTCTCTGTGTCTCTCTCTTTCTCTCCCATTCTCTGTGATATTTCCGTTAGAAACGGTGAACATAATATCTAGTTGGGCGTAAAAAGAGGAAGACAAAAAAAACCCACCAAAAAAATCCCCGTGATCCGTGTACCTACTTTCTGAGCCACAAATTATCGTATCCTTTACCTCACACTGGATTGAGAGGCGGAGAGAAAGAGGAAGTCTTCATGTGCTTGTTACGGTAGATAACGATGTGAGTACGGTTGTTTAACTGAAATGATTACATAAATAATCACCCCAAACCGAAATGGTTACATAAATGGATAGCTGAGCAAAAATATATATTTTTTAAATGAAACACCCAGTTAAGACAGTTTCGAAGTTGACGGAGATCTTGCTATATTTGCACATAACAATTTACAGATACCTTATAAGTTGGCACAGTGTACATTAAAGGTTTCTGTCTAAATTCGTCAAAAAGAACAATTTTACAATTATAAGAAAAATCTGTGTTCCCAATCTGAACCAAATTGTTTCTACTTTCAATTTCTGTTTTGA
>NW_004797567.1:59281-60528 GCF_000002075.1 Aplysia californica | reverse complement strand
TCTCTCTCTCTCTCTCTCTCTCTCTCTCTCTCTCTCTCTCTCTCTCTCTCTCTCTCTCTCTCTCTCTCGTCGTCTCTCTTTCCATCTGTGCCCATGTGTTCCATAATGTACTTCTACAGGTGATAGCCTTTTTCAGCCATTAGTTCAGGTTAGAATGTATTAAGAGGCATTAATTGTTGCTTCATCATTTGATCAGAAGTAAAGCACGGTTTACAAATTTAGTGAAAGAGATGAAACAGCAAGAATTGCTTGCAAAATTTGAAGGCCAGAGAAAAAATGGGCGACCCAACAGAAGATGGGAACAGGACTTAGAAAACTGGTTAGGAACACACAAAAATCCAAAGGTAGGAGTAGTGGCAAGAGACTTGGTGTTTATTGCAGAAAGATCCTAGAAGTAACATTTACCTACTTTTTGCATTGTGCGTGTTTTACGCCCCCCCCCCCCCAATTGACATAGTTTGTATCATTTTGGGAGGCAGGATTCTGACCCTGCCTCTCGTGGCCAACCCGGGATGAGAGGGTTACAAAATCTCAGGAAAATGGGCGTAGTACATTATAAAAATAATTTCTTCCAACTCGGAAATCGAACTCAGTTATCTTAAGTGCGACAGTGAAGTGTGTCTAACCGCTACACCACATACGCCGGAGTCCAACCACTGGGAAAGTTTAGTTTTGTAAGAGTTTTACAACAGTGCCGAAGATTAGAGGTGTTACCAGAGAGTAAAAAACGTAAAAAACGAAGGACGAGAGATAAACACAATGTTGTTTGATAGGGAAGAACGAGCAAACCAAAACAGAGCACACACCATCCACGCATCTACCGAGAAGGCTAAAAAGAAGAAGAAGACCTATTGCTTAATTAACTGACAACGGCATTAGAAACGTTGTCTTGAAAAAGTACTGAGATGTGCAAAGCGAGCTCAATTCTAACGTAGAGGAGACTAAAAAAATAATAGCTTTCGCACTACGGTGAGCATGCCATTGATTGTGAGAGCCGCCTCACTACAAGTTTATGCCAATGTTTGCTCACTCACTTTAAGTGTTCATCATTTTTCTTTCATATTTGGGGAAACGGTTTAAGAGCAGCGACAGAAAATCATTGAGTTGTAGACTGCGGCAGTTTGAGGGCTCGCTATTTCACTATTAATACTTATGTACACATGTATTTTCCTTTCGCAATCTTTTCTCCCTCTTTCTCTGTCTCTTCTCCTGTCTGTCTGTCTGTCTGTCTGTCTGTCTGTCTGTCT
>NW_004797567.1:55088-57025 GCF_000002075.1 Aplysia californica | reverse complement strand
TGAGGAGATGCGTGAGTGAAAAAACATTGTCAGTCGTTAAGCGTTTTTTCCTCTCCCTATGTCAACACGGGAACTGCCCCCATAAATGTTTGCTAAGCTTTTCTATTTTTTTCTTCACTCGGCTCTTCTTGAAATTTGAGAAATTTCACGAGTTACTAAACACAATTTAGATCCTTTCAAAGCCGCCCACCCACGCCTCCCTCCCCTTTCCCCCAAATCACGTTTTCCTTCCCAATTTCAATATGCGCACACATACACACACGTACACACAAACACACACACACACACACATACAGACACACATACACACACACGCACACACACACACAGCCACACACACACACACACATACATGCACACGTACACATGCACACGTACACATGCACACGTACACATACACACATTTACACACACACACACACACACACACACACACACACACACACACACACACAGAGAGAGAAACATACACACACAGTCATCGTTTTTCTTTCAAGTCAGGATATCGAGATATAAGCAAAAACATTACATGTAGGTGAAAAAGAAGTTAGGGAGCAACTGTGAAAAAAAAAAACTTTCTTCAGATTCAAACCCGGATCTTTCACTCTCCACTTTTTAATTTTCGTTTGTTTGTTTGTTTGTTTTTGTTGATTTTTTGTTAAATAAATAATTATATTGACAAGTTTTCGTGTCCTGTTTTCTCCCCTATACCCAGAGCCGATAGAAGAATCAAAAAATAATTTTAAAAAGAGCTGAATTCCGCGAAAACATGTGTGCGCCATGTCAAAGAGGGCACTCGATATCACAGAGAGAGCTAGAATCCTCCAATGTGACAGCTACGCTCGCCTCTCCTCCCTAAACCCACCGCTCAAAGACGGAGTAGCTTTCTCTCCTCAACTCCTCAAGGACCCCTGCTCTATCCGACCTGCCAAAGATTAAACTTTTCCCTTTTTAACGAGTCATCTTTCATAAAAAAAAGACAGCTAAAGAAACTTGAAAGTTCAAGCGGATGACGTGAAGAATCGGAGAGGATAGATACATGTACTTGCTATTGCGCCTATGAGAAAGTGGATGCGACAAGCGCATATAATATTATGCGTCGTTTCCGAAAAAAGGTTTAAGCGTTTCTTTCACACTCTCTCTCTCTCTCACAAGATGGGAATAAAACCCAGCTAAGGAGACGCGGCTCCATAAAGCACTCAAGACATTGACGCTTTTCTCAGTCTTTTAAGGGGAAAAATCGTTACTTTGAAAAGCGCAGAACTTTGGATATCGATTTTGATGTAAAAAGGGGTGAAACGGTTTTGTCAATTTTGTATTCTATGTCACATTTTTCTTCCCGACACTCAAGCTAAACAGTGTCGGTATTTGGGCAGGCTAGAGAACATGTCAAAGAGAACATATTTGTGAAGTGTGCTGACAAAATGAGTTACTTCTCGGATTCAAGCTTTATGAAATAGAAACATCATACTTGTAAGTGAAGTTCTACTGTTTATTAGTATGAAAAAATAAGAGGCATGTTATTCATATAATAATAGAGCATCGATAGAAGACCTACTCATTTGACCACGGCGTTGATTTTTTTTGCCACTATCTCCATTTGTGGATTGCGAGAAGTAACTCATTTTGTCAGCACGCCACACATTTCTCTGTAAAAGTAAACGTCTCTTACAACATAGGCGTGAATGCCGTATTCAAGTCCTCCAATAATATAATGTAATGGATTGTCCTTGCAGTGTAACGGATAGCCTCTCAGATCTAAAGTTATGACCCATCAGGTCTAAAGTTATGGAGATGTATATTTTTTATTAACTACCGGCGTGGAAACACGACATCACCTCTATAAAGTCCTAAGTTATCAACTTATTTTTCTTTCAGCTAAACGGGCATGTGATTTTTTAAAAACGTTTCTCCCAAAGCTATGTGAGTCTAGGGGT
>NW_004797567.1:52809-54522 GCF_000002075.1 Aplysia californica | reverse complement strand
CACAACAGTTCACAGCACGGCATTGCTTAGGCCAACGATCATATTAAAATATATATTTTTAAAAATTGTATAATCGTTAATAAAATGTTCTTTTAAATGAACATAAAAGCTATTGAGCCAAAAACGAAATTTCGAGAACAATTATTGCCCAACAGGACAGGTGGGAAAATGCCTGCTGTTTGTTTTTGTTTTCCCATTTCTCTATTTTGACTGGCGCCTAATTTCACCACATTGTCACACGTATCCAAATAATTTGTTGTTGAGCGTTTGATTCCACCATGTTGTGACACACCGGTCGGCGGACGTTTGTTTGTTTGTTTGTTTGTTTGTTTGTTTGTTTTTGGTAGTTTGATTGATTATTTGTTTGTTTGTTTGTTTTTGGTAGTTTGATTGATGGTTTGTTTGTTTGTTTGATTCTTTGTCTATTTAATTTGTTGTTTTTGGTTTTTTATTTGTTTGTTTGTTTGGGTATCCAGTTTTAGTTTTAGTAAGTGTTTTACGACACTTGCAACACAAAAAGGTCATATAAGTGCCGAAGATTAGAGGTGTTACAAAAGAGTAACAAACACAAAAAAGAAGGAGGAGAGATCAGGACGACAGATGTTTGATAAGAAAGAAGGAGCAAACTACACCAGAGCACCCTCCAATCACCCACTTTGGTAACTTAAAACACATGGACATAAAAATGGTAATTTAGTGCTGTAAAAAACAAATTAAGACAGACAGACAATTAAGACAGACAGACAATTAAGACAGACAGACAATTAAGACAGACAGACAATTAAGACAGACAGACAGAAACAACAGACAGAAAGTAAAGAAGTAGGACCTACTGGTGGTGCCCTCTAACTACCCGCTATCCGCGGACCTTCTAGCCTTCTCAACCTACTCCTTTTTTTTTTTTTAGTATGGGGTTTTACGGCGCTCGCAACTGCATAAGGTCATATTATGAGCGCGCCATCTACTCCTAGTTCTGCGGTTCTGTCTGGCCATCCCATTCGTCCAGGCCCGGAAGTGACGTGGCAGTCGGCCGGCCAGGAGGCCCTCCATCCCCCTGATCGTTGTCTGCTGAGCTGGACGCTCAAATATTGGAGGAGATGTTCGCGCGCATTCTTGCCGCCATGCTGTCCTCTTCCGGTATTTACATCTTGCCCTTTTTCCCAGCGATTTATTTTCTCATCTAAAAACACCATGCTCGTTTCTTCGATTCATGTTTTTGTTTTTTTGTTCTTGTTTTCTTTTTCTTCTTCAGAGCATCGCTTCCTTTTTAAACGTTTCTTTGTTAAATATTACACAATTTCTATGTTTCTTTTTTCCTCTTTAGCAGCATTTTCCTGTTCCAGCACTGTATCTGTGGTTTTACTTCTTTGACTTTTGACAAGATTTATATCAATTTTTTTGGCGCTCTTACGTTTACAGTTGAAAAAGGTATTTATTACCGTCTAATTTTTTATTTGTTTGACTTTATTCAAGTTTTTCCTTTATGAAACCTCCCTTTTCAACCTCCTATCATCTGTTATCGAGACTTTTCCATAAGCTAAGCAGATTTTTTTTTCACCCAAGTGTGGGTCCTTGTCATCCAAACTTTTACTGATATATGACCTCCCGCCAAGGAATGTTCCAGTAGTTGCTGTCTGTCCCCAGCGTTATATTAATAAATGTGCCGTCTGGGAAACCCCTGATCTCAGGAACTCTGGGGGATGGTGGTTAAGG
>NW_004797567.1:50251-51707 GCF_000002075.1 Aplysia californica | reverse complement strand
CCCTTGGACACACACACACACACACACACACACACACACACACACACACACACACACACACACCTTTTTTCCTTTCCCTCGCTCTATCGTGCTGTTTCCAATCTATGTAACGTAGAAATTTGAACAAAAAAGCCACTTTCAAATCAGTACCGTGACCCCTGACTTTCAATATATTAGCCCAGTTTGCTGCGAGACGTACAGTTGAAACCTACCACAGTCACTTCAGTGTCCTCACTATGAAACACGATTCCTTCCCCTTCCTACAAATAGGTTTTAAAGTTATTTCCCCTTCCTACATTATGTACATATTGACCTGTCGTGCTCCAAATAATTGGTACCATTTTGCAGTCCAGCTTCCTCGGAGAACGGACAAAGAAAGATCCTTGTAACGTCTTCAAAGTCTACGACAAAGAAAGAAGCAAATATGAGACAACAATGTCCTTGTTTGGCCCTCCAATTTGACAGTTGGTTCATAAAAGCCCTCGTGGGCTGTGGCAAATGCCTCACGGTGCGCGTCATTGCGCACTTTGGGTGCGTGGCCGTGCGGTTGTTTTATGTGAACGCGTCGCTCTTAGTGGCCTAAGTCTAAGTACTCTCAGTGGCACTGGAACCTAATATGAGGCAGCGTGGTGAAATCAGGCTCTCGTCAAAATAGTGAAATTGAAGATATTGGCATATTATTAATGCCCATTTGGCTATTTTTATTGCATTTTTGTTTTTAAGCTCAACAGCTTTTATGTCGATTATCCATAAAAACGTTGATTAAAGGTACAAAAAATGTAAATTTTCAATTTTCAAGGACTCTCAAGCATTACAAGATACCAAGCCCTGGCGACCATTTTCTCACTTATTTTACCTCTGATATCAGGCGACCCTACTTCCTTCAATCACAAATACATGTATTTCGACTTCTATTAAAGACAGTAGGGTACTTTTCCACAGAAAGATACACTATTGAACAAGCATTAAGATGACACCAATAGCTCCACATGCATAAAAATGCCAGAGTGCCTGATTCCACCGCGTTGTGACACAAATGTACACTCAGACGTGTCGCTCGCTCTCCACAGTGGCCCGGAGTGTGAAAATGATAATGCTAAATGAATCATCTTGGCAGTTTACAGTCTTTTGTTTGAAGAATTCAACGCCAAGCGCAATTTCGCTGATATAAAATTTATCTTCATTCCAAAACGTAAAGACCTTCCGAGAAATGTTTCTTCGGTTTATTTTCTTTAGAGAGGAAGACATTGCTCATGCACTCTTGCGTTTTTATGCATAGTATTATCGACACTTCGGTTATAAACCGGGTGAACCGGGTAAATGCAACACATTACTAGCATGTTAAAAGCATAAACGTACTGCTGACTCCAAGTGTTCCAACAATTTCCTGTTTTTCGATTGCATATCGACAAAATAAACATGCACTGACTCTATTAATATCTCTCCCCCCCCCCCC
>NW_004797567.1:47824-50151 GCF_000002075.1 Aplysia californica | reverse complement strand
GGGGGTGTAGGTATGTTGTAAACAGCTGTGTACGTATAAGTGTGCCATAACAGAAGCGTGTGTATAAAGGTGTCTGCTTACACAGCTGAGTGTGCAAATGTGTGCTATGACATACGTGTGTACACATAGGTGTGCTGTAACACAAGTCTGTAGGTGTAAATGTTTTATCACGCAGGTGTATACGTGTAGGTTCGTCATGATACACAGGTGTGTACGGGAAGGTGTTATGACACACGTGTGTACACGTAAGTGTGTTTTGACACAGGTGTGTACGTGCAGATGAGTTATCACACAGGTGTGTACGTGTAGGTGTGTTATCACACAGGTGTGTACGTGTAGGTGTGTTATCACACAGGTGTGTACGTGTTGGTGAGTTTTGACACACATGTGTACGTGTAGGTGCGTTTTGACACAGGTATGTACGTGTAGGTGAGTTATCACACAGGTGTGTACGTGTAGGTGAGTTATCACACAGGTGTGTACGTGCAGGTTTGTCATAACACAGGTGTGTATGTGTAGGTGTGTTTTCACACACGTGTGTGCGTGTAGGTGTGTTTTGACACAGGTGTGTATGTGTAGGTGTGTTTTGATACAAGTGTGTATGTGTAGGAATGTTTTGACACAGGTGTGTATGTGTAGGTGTGTTTTGACACACGTGTGTACGTGTAGGTGTGCTATAACACAGGTGTGTACTTGTGGGTGTGTTTTGACACACGTGTGTACGTGTAGGTGTCCTATAACACAGATGTCTGATACCCTCTGCCAGATATAGCTCATGTCTCCACAACAGAGCAACTCTTTAGGGCGCACGCAACTCCCCCCCTTTCCAAAACACAAACACACACAATCACACACACACACACACACACACACTCCCCCTCTCTCTCCCATTCTCTCTCTCTCTCTCTCCACCCCTTCTCTCTCTCTCTCTCTCTCTCTCTCTCTCTCTCTCTCTCACACACACACACACACACACACTTTCTCTGCCAGGAGAAAAAAATACTGACCGCAGCTAGAGACTAAGCACTAAGACAAAGGGACAAACTAACTACCTCCTTCCTCCACCAACCCCCTTCCCACTCCCCTCGCCCCCACCAACCCCCTTCACATCCCCCACCTCCCCAGACCCCCCCTCCCCCCGTGCTATTCGGTCGTGCTCTCTTCCCCCTTCCGGGAGGCGAGGCATCCTTACAAAGTCTCCTGCCGTCCATAATTGCAGCTCTTTCCCTACGCTGTGGGTGGGTTTGGACCACATATTTTTGGTTTCGGCTCAAATTAACAATACGTTCCTGGACGGGGATTCGAGGGGAAAAAGATTTTTTAAACGGAGAAAAACAGACATAGAAAGTGTTAGCCCCAAAAACAGTTTTTCAAAAAACAGAGTTGTAAAGAGTTGACCTACAAACAGAAAAAAAAATCCCACATAGATGTTATGCAGTTGCGAGCGCGGTAAAACCCTGTACTAAGAGATGTGAATAGTTTGCCAAAGAGCAAGAAAGAAGAATACAAGTGCAAACAGAGATATAAAGATTTAATCTGAGAACAGATTCTAAGATATACACTTAGATGGGAAACGTGTACCTAAGAGCCAACACCCCCCCCCAAAAAAAACCCCCCAAAACAACAACAACCAAACAACAAACCAACAACAACAAAAAAGCAACCGCTAGGTAGAAATGTGAAGATTTGGCCTAAAAACAGAAAACCACAAAGAGATGGAAAGAGGTAACTAAAAAACAAACAAACAAACAAAACACTACTCTGTCCGACTGTATCACACAAATTCAATAGTTTTATTTATCGTTATTGTGTTTCTCCAAAGCAATGCAAATCTTTTTCTCTTAAAAATGCACTTGTAGACTGCTACGTTGACATTTCCTTCTGAAATTAAATGGGTTTTTCTGAGAGAGTCCCCCAGCAAGGCAGCGGCGTGTGGCTATTGATTCAGCCCGTAGACTCAGGGTACCGGGCCTGCGGGGGAATGCACTCACTTGCTGCCGGTAATTACAGGACGACCGGGCTCAGACCTGGCGCAAGACTCAAGACAGACAACTCTCAGTCCCTGGTCCTGGATGGCTCTGGGCCGGGGAGACTTTGGTAGATTCCCAAGATTTTATGTGATTTCTTTTTTCTTTTTCTTATAAATACAAAATAAAAAACAAAAACAAAAACAGAGAAAGTAAAGAAAAGGTCTTGGTACATTGTGCAATGCTCGCAAAGTGTTGCCAAGGAACATTGGACGTTTCTGACTACTATGTTCTTTTCATAGAGAAACAGTGTTTTTTCAATTGTTAATTTAAAAACAAAAAAATCTTCTTTTTTTTTTT
>NW_004797567.1:43448-46589 GCF_000002075.1 Aplysia californica | reverse complement strand
GAGAGAGAGAGAGAGAGAGAGAGAGAGAGAGAGAAAGAACACCGATAGCTAGAGAATAGGTCGGGGGTTCCGGAGTTGGGAGACAGGATCTCTAAAGATGACAGCCATCCTGCGAGGGAATTCTGAAGTTGTAAAAAGTGTACGTCCGGCATACTCCTCGACTGATGAGTTAGCCAAATTGGGGATGAACTAGAGATACGTCTTGACTTTTTGTGACCTGTAATGACGTTGTCTTTGTATGGTCAGTGCTGACGTTACTTCGTCTAGCACGATATTACAGAAATGCGAGTTGAACAATCAGCTGGAACAGGGCAGGGAATGAGTTAGGAAAGGATATTTTAACCACGAAGTTTCTGCATTTCCATTGAAATATTTACCAAAATCAAGCAGTACTGTGAACTGTTGTAAAAGCAACAAACTTGTGTTTCGTGCTCTCATATGACCTTATTCAGCTGCTATCGCCGCAAAACTCTTATTAAACTAGACTAAAGAAAAGGATAGAAGAGCTCACAAAACAATGCACGTCCAAAGTGCTTTTACATAGCCAAACGCACGTCAGCAATAAACTTCGATTTGGCGTCGCCTGTGCGCACTCTATAGCAGCAAGTGTCCGTCCCCCTAGCCCCCGGTTGAAGAGATGTCGCAGCTTTTTTGCCCAAGCTCATTCGCCGTCCAATCCTATTACAAACTCACCGCCTTCGCCCGAAGGTAACAGGCGCAACAAAAACAACACAGTTCCTCCTTTCAGGGGGTGATGACAACGACTTCGACGACAATTTACCAGCAAATACCAGGACGGGCGGTTACAACATACAGTAAAACGGCCAATATTTGCTCCTGGGCGTTGGAATCGTTCGGTATTTGTCACCTCGTAAACCAATAATCGATCTCTTTCTGAAGACACGATTCTCCTCTGTGTGTTTCTAATCCGCGATTTCTCACCGCCAGGTACTCACGTATGTTGTGCGGAGAGAATAGAACCCACTCACCCGTGCAAAGGTTAACACGTGCACAGACTATTATCAAATTGCGGGTGAGAGTTTTTCAATATTTGTTCTAGTTCAACAGCTTTTCCCCCCCGTGCGAACACAAGGTATTTAGCCCGCAGACATGTTGGGGGCGGGGCAGGGAGTGAGCTTCTCATACAGCCACAATCAGGAAAGGTCCAGACCATGAACCAATGGCAGTGTCCACAGTTTGTTAGTCTTTCAAAAGACAGAAATATCTTTTAATGCGCTTGCTTTGAGTTTTACTCTATTGATATAGTAGGGTCATTATGACATGATTGGCAGTGGAAATTTATACAAAAGTAAATGATCGATAAATAGGGTTTGCTGGTAGAATTTTGGATACCAGGTAGGGGTTTTGAAATTTGGAGTTCGAAGATAGAAAATGGGTGTGTCTGTGTGTGTGGGGGGGGGGGGGGGCACCTGGAGAGGACATTTTAAAAAGCCAAAAGGGGAAGGGCGGGATCAAGAATTTAAAGTGACGTCACACGATTTAGAGCAAAAAACGATTAAAAAGAAAACACACACACACATACACACACACACACACACACACACACACAAACATACAGAGAGAGATAGAGAGAAAGAGAGAGAGAGAGAGGGGGGGGAGAGAGAGAGATAGAGAAAGAGAGAGATACACGATATCCGAGGGAAAGAAATTACCAATTAAAAAGAACGAATGTTATAATTGATAGTAATTTTTTTAATGTTTAAGCCACCATAGACAAATTCAAATCATTTTAGAGGTGGGCTTCGAGCTGCCTATCACGGCTAACCCAGGCTGAAAGTGGTACACCATCCCAGCAGACACTCGAAGATGCTCGATAAAAGATCTCCCCACTCAGTAATTAATATGTTTATGTCTTCTGCATGCGACGGCGAATCACCTAACCACTACACCACATACGCTGGAAGAAAGAAAGAAGACCTTCGGCGTAAGAGTAACAAAGTAAGAACAAGAGAAACTGAACAATTTGGTTTTGTTACTTTATCGATATGAGGGTACAAGGGGACGTCTCACTTCATAATTAAATAACATAATGGTGTAGAAATGGTTGCTGAACATTTACCGATACATTAAATGTGTGTGAATAAGCGTGTGTGTGTATGTGTGTGTACATGTGTGTTTGTGCGTGCCCGTGTGTGTGTGCTTGTGTTTATGCGTGTGTGTGTGTGTGTGTGTGTGTACGTGTGTGTGTGTGTGTACGTGTGTGTGTGTGTGTGTGTGTGCGTGTTTGTGCGTGAGCATGTGTGTGTGAGTGTGTATGTGTGTGCTCGTGCGCACGTTTGTGTGAGTAAGGTGTGATTAGAAGATAGATGCAGATTACAAGGGTTGAAAGCAATTCTTTCTCTCTAATCCTCTAAGACAGGTCGGGATTGGGAGCTCGACATCCAAGGCATGTGCTCAGGATCAACAGCCCCTGCACACAACTCCACTCTCCACTTCTGTGTCTGAACTGACACGAAAAGACACGCCTCTTGTTCGTGACGCCATCGATACTAGAAGTGCGCTATAATAATTATTATTGCAGGTATATAGCGCGTATCCACGCTCTTCAGCATGTGCTAAACAGCTATAATTATTACCTCATTAGAGTCAAGAACACTCAGAAACGTTCTCGACTTCTTGGGAAGCATACATGGCGAACGGCTGATTTATCTCTCAAACACTCACACACTGAAAAATTATTATATTTTTCGTTGTCTATTGCCGTGTATTTTTCCCATGTGGCCGAAGTAAGGGAACTGTATGTTGAGTGCCTTTCTCAAGGCCCATTGGGTCTCTGGAGGTATTCGAACCCACGACCTTACAATTGTGAGAAAGAGAACCTAACCTTTAGGCCACCGACACCATGATCATAATAACCCCCATCCCTTTAACCGGTACACTATACTTACGCTCTCTATTTTACGCGTTTCAGTTGCCATTTATAACGCACAAGGCGGGAGTTCGATACCGTGTCAGAAGATTTTGTTAGTAAGTTGTTGTTTGTTTTTTTTAAACGAGTGTCCCTGTCTGAGTTTTGAAACGCTATATCCCTCTCAGCACAGGTTCGCACAGACAGGTAAGGTATATTCATCCCGCCACCTAAATGCTATAAATTGCAAAGTGAGCAAAATGAGGAGGGGG
>NW_004797567.1:41230-42844 GCF_000002075.1 Aplysia californica | reverse complement strand
ACACACACACACACACACACACACACACACTAACACACACATATACACATGCATATCAATAACCCATATATAGACATTAATACACACATAAATACACACACAAATACAAATACCCCAAAAAGCCCAGCACAATAATATAAACATACACATACACACGCACGTTGCCTTTTTCTAAATACTAAGAACGCTCAAACTCAATTTGCTTATTGGATAGATCTCCCCTCTATATACACAAGTTTTCCTATTGAGCCAACTGGCCCTCAGAATAATGCTATTTCTGTCTCAAAAGACGAACCCAGTCTCTCCGTAAATCTATCTCCTCGTTTACTTTTACCAGAAGTCTGAGTAATCTGCAGCATGTCTTTTTCAAATGCCCCATGATCTTCCTCTTCAAAAGACCACACTGAAAGTAATACACAAGGAAAGGTGTATAAATGAGCAAACAACAAAAAAGCCCGTAACGCTCCGAGCTACAGCTAACATGAGGGCGTGTAGCCCCTGGGTATGGTCTGGCACCCTGTTGACAGATGAAAGAACAAATCTATCCTTGTTATGAGCTGCATTGACAGCAGATACGCTTTGCTGTGTGGTGCAAAAGCAAGAAGAACGGTTGTTTTTCTTTAAAACAGCAAACAAAAACATTACAAAACAACTGAAAAGAACGTTTAAAAACAATTTAAGAAAAGAAAAGAAATGAGAAAAATAAAAGGGGAAAAACTGTTTTGGAGATGTGACGATGTTTAAGTGTCACGGTTCAATAATGCCACCTGTACACGTCATCCCAGATGTCTATGATTTCTGTTTTTTGGAAGAATAATTATGGTGTTAGTCAACATCATTAGCTGCTGAAAAACTGAGCGGTCGGATCAACATTATTGTGTCATAGGAAAGGAAAATGGACAGATTAAGATAGGGGGAGAAGAAAGAAAGACAGACGGAAGAGGGAGGGGGATGGGCTGGGGTGGGGGGGTAATAAAATATTGTACAGTGAGGGGAAAGTGGTGGAGAGAGATACAGAGGGAGAGATAGAGGGAGAGAGAAGAGAAAAGGTGGTTTTGTGTGAGTGTGTGTGACTGTGTGTGTATGTGTGTGTGTGTGTGCATGTGTGTGTGTGTGTGTGTGTGTGTGTGTGTGTGTGTGTGTGTGTGGCGAGAAAGAGTAAGACAAAGAGAGGGAGAACGAGAGAGAGAGAGAGAGAGGGGGTGGGAGAGTGAGCGAGCGAGCGAGAGAGAGACAGAGAGAGACAGACAGACAGACAGACAGACAGAAAGAGAGAGAGAAAGAGATGGAGGAGGGCGAGAACAAGTTGGGAGAAAAACATAATTATACAGAGAAGAAAACTTTCAAAGACGTCACCAGAGAGTAAAAATAATTTGGTGAAAATGTTTAATTTAATTATCGTCTCTGTCTAGGTTTTTAAAAAAAGAAAATAACAGTAAAGATACTGAGTGATTAATAAAAGACCAATCCAACTAAAAGAGTTTACAATACTATATTCGGAATTATAATAATCATTACAATTAAATTTCAGTTAGTTTGACTACATAGACAATGATGTAGCGTGTAGAGCGAAGACATGAGCAGCATAGACATTACTATTATTATTTTTGTTAT
>NW_004797567.1:37910-40256 GCF_000002075.1 Aplysia californica | reverse complement strand
CTCTCTCTTCCCCTCCCTCCCTCCCTTACTCCCCCCCACCCACCGCTTCACCCTCACCCACACCCACACACTCACTCCTACTCACCAAACTAAAACAAAAATTCTAACAACCAACCAAACAAACAAACATTGTTGGCACCTTTTTCAGCCTCCTTTCTTGCTACTCTGGCAAGCTGGGTGAAAGGGGAAAATCTACCTCCATAAGAGATCGTAGAGGCTATGTAAACAGGAGGCACATTGATTCCTCTCTCAGCTATTTAACAACCTTACAGGGACTCCTGTCTTAGAGATGGGTTCTCAGGTGTAAACTTGTAGCCGGAGGCCACGGTCGATGAGCCAGGGGAAAATGAGGGGAGAGGATTCGGGTGGATAAAACTCGGCTCTCGCGTCATTGCCCTGTGGCTCCTAGCCGGGACTGGAAGAAGACACGGGGTGGGTGTGTGGGTGAGAGGTGAGATGGGACAGGGTGGGGGAGAGGTGAGATGGGGTAGGGTGGGTGACAGGTGAAAAGGGACAGAGTGGGTAAAATGGGACATGGGCGGGTGAGATGGGACAGGGATGGGGGTGGCAGGTAAAATGGGACACAGGTCAGATGGGGCAACGATGAGAAAGGACAGGTAATATGGGACAGGTAAGATGGAGCAGGGAGTGTAAGATGGAGCAGGGAGTGTAAGATGGAGCAGGACGGGTGATGGGAAAGATTGGACGGTTGAAAAGTAAGATGGGACAGGACGGGGAGGAGGTAACATGCAACAGGTAAGATGTGGCACGGTAACGCGCAAGATGGGACAGGTAGGACAGATAACAGGTGATATGCGACAGGTAAGACGAGACAGGATGGGTAACGGGTGTGAAAGGACAGGACAGATGACAGGTAATGTAGGAACTATGGATAGGACGGTAGATATGTGTAAGATGCTGTCGGGTAAAGACAGAGAAAAAAAAATAGAAGAGAGCATAGTACTATAAGGACAGCAGTGGGGTGGGAGAGCGATTTTTTTCGTAGTGGATTTGAGTATTTTGTGAGTGTCTCTGAGCATGTGCCTGTTTGCGCGCGCGCGCGCGCGCGTGTGTGTGTGTGTGTATGTGTGTGTGTGTGTGTATGTGTGTGTATGTGTGTGTGTATTTGTGTGTGTGTGTATGTGTGTGTGTATGCGTGTGTGTGTGTGTGTGTGTGTGTGTGTGTGTGTGTATTTGTGTGCTAGTGCGTGTATGTCTTTCTTTGTCTGTTTACTGGTACCTAGTAATGACGTTCGCCTCCTCATTTATCTTTTAAACAAAATTCTATTGTAAGCATTTATTTCCCCTTTATTTACATAAGAATTTAAGTTAGAATTTTCTTTCATTATAAATCTATTGATGGTTTCAATGTATGATTTATTTCTTAAAATCTCTTTTTAACCACTTCTGTGCGATTTCATTTGGACAGCTCTCATTTTTCTATGTTACTTTGTAAATCTTTATATGTTACCGCTTTTCTTTTCATTGGGGTAAGGGATGCTGAGAGGGGGGGAGGGGCGCGAGGGAGAGGCTCTTTTTGTACCTGGGGTACGTAGGATGTTGGTGCTGTGGGGAGGGGGGGGGTGGTGGTGGTGTAAACAAGGACAACAAAAACAGGGAAAAAAAATGAGAGGACCCCCAAAAAAAACAAAAAACAAAACCCAACAAAAAAACAAAACAAAACAAAACAAACCACAAAAACCCCCCACAAAGAAACATAAACAACTGAGAGATTTATGTTTAGGGGACCCCTAAAAAAACAGCAACAAAACAAAAACAACAACACCTCTTCGGGAGGTTTCAGGGAGGTTGGAATGCCTCACTCACTACCCAAGGGAGGCGGTGGCCCTGGCGAAGAGCACGCTCTTCGGAGCTCCAAACATTTCGAACGGACAGGCTACCACACACACACACACACACACACACACACACACACACACACACACACACACAATAACAACAAAAACACCTACCCCCCAAAAAACACCAAACAAACAAACAAACCCCCAAAAAACAAACCAAACCAAACAAACAAAAAGACAGTATGTGTCCGGGGCTACACGTGAGTGGTACAGTATACACTCCCAGCGTCTCCAGCCGTCCCTGTGAGACGAGACAATTAACGATGACAGATTTTGCTCCGTGAGTCTCCTCAGTCCGTGTTCCGTCAGTTTCCCCCAAATCCCTCAATCGATCGTATAATCGCAATGACAAATGTTAAAGAGAGACGTTTCCTCGGCTGAGACGTGGCAAAACACAGATCTAGGGAGCTAGAAGAGTGGGCTGAGGGAAGGAGTGGAAGGAGGGAAGGAGAGAGGGTGGGAGAGAGAGAGAGAGAGAGAGAGA
>NW_004797567.1:32545-34780 GCF_000002075.1 Aplysia californica | reverse complement strand
CCGGGAAGCTGAGAATGTTTCGGAGTGTTCTATGGTCTGCTGGGGTAATAATATAGTGTAAAGCGCATAGAGCCTGCTGCTGAGCGGGGATATGCGCTATACAAATGCTATATATTATTTATTATTATTATCCTTTTGTGAGGCAGCGTGGTGGAATCAGGCTCTCGTCAAAATAATCAAAGTGAAGAAACTTGCATTTTTTCGCAGGTTTGTGAATTTTTATAGATTTTTTTGTTTTTTGGCTCAACAAGTTTCATGCCCATTAAAGAACTCATTTCTGTGTGGATTTTCTGAAAAACGTCCATTACAGACATAAAAAATGTAAATTTTCAGTTACCACGAACTCTTAAGCTAAGGAAATAACTAATCTTTGGCAGCCATTTTCTCACTAACTTTACCTCTGAAAACAGGTAACCCCACATCCTTCATTCGCAAATATCTCGACTTTTATTTAAGATTAATGGATATTTCTTTCATCCACATAAAGACAAATGAAAAAACTTCAAGATGATACCAATAACTCTACATGCCCAAAAATTGACGAGAGCCTGATTCCACCACGCTGCCTCTCATTTAATAATGCTGTCCTCATTCTAAGAATATTGATTATCGCCCAACCTGTTGGAACTAATCAAAGTTATGAAAAACTATATTGGAGCTCTTCTTTGATATCGGTAAATGATAGTACCCTAAATCTCCCCCATCAGGCAGCGGTCAATTTTACATCCTTCTCCATCAGACTGGGAAGTGACCACAGCCGGCAGGCAGGCAGGCGAGAGGGGGCGGGGACTGGAGTGAGCCACCATGTCTGGACAGCACTGACCAGAGTCCAGGCGATGCCAATATCTATGAGCTGACCGTTAGTTCGTGGCGGGCTACGATGTCTAATTACCCTTGACTGTCTCCGGGGAGCCATTTGGCCAAGCGGTCTCAGGAATCCCTGGGCCTCAGGAAGCAGATCTTCCGCGTGAGTAGTTACCGAGGCTGTAAGGGGGGCCGACCCACACCCCGGGACTCTCATAAATCACGTGACATCCAGGATGCAAATTCTGACACCAGGTGGCCTAATAAGGGAGCTGAGGACGTAGGTCGTGTCCTACTTGCCGCTAAGCATTTCTGGCGGGTCGTTATAGGGAGGGTGTCATAGTGTGCAGGCGTGTCTTGTGTCGAGAGTGAGGGGAGGGGGAGAGGGGGAGGGCAGGGAAGGGAAGGGAGGAGAGTGATACCAAAGATTTTACACCCTACTATCTTTGGTGATACTGGGGTGAGTTGCCTTCTCATTGGTAAAAGGTTGTAGTTTTTTTGGTTTCGTTGGAGTCGTTGTTAAGCTTGTTTAAAGACTAACGTGCGCACACACGCACAGATGCATATACAATCTTATACACAAGGACCAAGGACACACACATAGAGAGAGAGAAAGAAATAGAGAGAGAGAGAGAGAGAGAGAGTAAGAGAGAGAGACAAATAGAGAGAGACTAGAGGAGGTGACCCAAAGAGAAAGAAAGTGAAAGGAAGCGAAAGACAGAGAGAGAGCGAAAGAGAGCGAGAGAGAGATAAAGAGTGAAAGAGAGAGAGAGAAAGAGAGAGAGAGATAGATAGAGAGAGACAGAGAGAAAGAGAGAGAGAGAGAGAGAGAGAGAGAGAGAGAGATACATAAGAAAAGTGATTACGAGAGCAGGGAAATGAAAGCAGTACTTTATTCGCTATTTGCATCTTCTTTTGTGTCACCGTTTTCAATGAACCATCAATGAACCCAGATGCAAATTAATATTATGCTAAAAATGGCAACAAAACAGAATTAAAAACAAAAAGAAAACTATGCTGACTATAGAAATGAACCAGGTTCGATGCCATATTGCGGTGTATCTTGCCTTGATTATGAATGTCTTCCTTAAGTGGAAACACCCGAGAGTAATGTGATATCTCCGGCCACAAAGCGACGCACATGGCATCAGTTTGCAGCACGCGTCGTTTCAGCCGGCGAGTCTTCTGGAAGAGGAAGCAAAGTGGTTGATGTGGGATTACAAATTAGCGCCACAACGTGTAGGCTATTTGCATTTCTTAGTGCTCATAACACAGAATAATGCGCCGTTGGAGTGGTAGCGATGGCGAGGGGGATGGGAGGACTGGGAAAAGGCACCACGAGGGTCCAAGGAAACAGCTGTGTGAATTTTACGACTTTTGCGGAGCGGCTTTATGTTTCATTGTTGGCCGTCTCTGGACACATCAGTAGTC
>NW_004797567.1:30420-30899 GCF_000002075.1 Aplysia californica | reverse complement strand
GGTGGGGAGAGGGGTGGGGGGGGGGAGAGAAACTAAGAAGGAAAGGCTTTGCTGGGGGAGAACGACGTTGTTTAACGTTGAATAACGTCTTCGTATTCTTTATATGAAATACGACGTTATTGTGATAGATAGATAGATAGACAGATAGATAGATAGATCGATAACTAGATAGAAAGATAGATATATAGATAGATAGATTGATAGATAGATAGATACATACATACATACATACATACATACATACATGCATAGATAGATAGATACATAGACAGATAGATAGATAGAGACAAAAAGACTCAGGGAGAGAGACAGAGAGAGAGGAATGGATAGATAAAAATAGATATAGAGGAAATGAGACTCAGGTGGGGAAGGGGGTACATTAAAAGCAATAAGCATTGCAAAATGAAATAGTTTACAAGAAATTTCTATATTTCTATATGTCGTCCCCACTTTAATAAAATAGCAAACAGAGCCCCCCC
>NW_004797567.1:27456-28801 GCF_000002075.1 Aplysia californica | reverse complement strand
CCTCCTCCTCCTCCTCCCCCTCTTCCTCCTTAATCGTCTTTGACGTGTGACTGTCACAGCAAAGTCGCTTGTTTCCCCGTGCTTTTACTGGCTGACCTGGAAAGTGCCTCAAAGCTCACTACGATGAAAGAAATAACACATAATGATATAAACTAACCCTTTTACTTTTACGACTTCAGGTCAATCTTTAAAAAGCCAGGGATAGTTTCAAGCTTGTGAGTAAACGGATTAACTTTTTCTTTGTTCGTTTAACAAAGAAAAGAACTACTCTTGTTTTTCTTTTAGGTCAAGTTCTAAACCCTCATAATTAACTGATAATATTATTTTTTAACCTGCAGTATTCAAGGGTGCACAATCACTAGAAAAGGATGTAACGTCGCATTTTGTTGGATGGATTTATATAAGAAAATGCTAAACATCTCTTTGTCAGACGGCAAGATGATGATCATTGGCGGAAGGCTAAAGAAAAACTTTTCTTTCCCCCATTTTTAAATAAATGGGTCACGTCCTTTCTGTGACCAAATGATCTTATGTCATTACGTAATTTTGTTTGAGTGTGCATGTATGTGTGTGTGTGTGTGTGTGTGTGTGTGTGTGTGTGTGTGTGTGTGTGTGTGAGAGAGAGAGAGAGAGAGAGAGAGAGAGTGTGTGTGTGTGCTTGCTCAACAACTGGTACATAATTGGGTCGATTTGATGTTGACATCGTAACAGCGGTGAGCATATTTTTCTTACCCCCTTAAAAACACAAAAAGCTCTCCATCTTTTATAGATAAAACTGTCATAATGTGATGACACCGTTACACCCATGCACATTAAATTACACACGGCCTTAAAGTTTACCATGTAATTGCTGCGTCTATAAATACACATTTTCTAACCTTCACGTATAAGCCTGAGACGCCACTAGCAAGAGACACAATAGAAATAGAAATTTACTTTTAAGTGGGTTTCAATTTTCAGCATATTTTTTTCTTCTGATTTGACAAACCAAATATCTGCACAGTATCCGAACAAAACTAATAAATTATACCGACGTGTAATAAAATAAATTAAATCCTGACAGACATGATTATAATACAGTACGTTTTGTAATGCTCAATTAGTCAAAGCGCGACAGACCGAAAAGGCTACGAACAAGGAGCAGGTTCAATGTTTCCGTTTCTGATATTTCACAATGGGAACATACCCCATGATTAATACTCTCGAAGCCATTTCAAATCGTCAGGTGTCAGTTGAATGACTTCAATGATTACCTCTCTTTCGTCATATGAATGTCATTCTACCCCGATAAAGACAAGGATCAGTGTGGAAAGGATCAGTGTGGGAAAAAAAGTCACCTGCCTCC
>NW_004797567.1:25741-27331 GCF_000002075.1 Aplysia californica | reverse complement strand
CCCCCCACAAACCACCAATTAGATTATTACACGGTAAGCTTTTATCCGGCATTCAAATTCGATGGGAGAGTGATGATGATCAGCATGTTACAAGGTTAAGAAAATATCAACATTATCGTAAACCTTACAAAAACAAACATTATGGGTCTCAATCTGTTTGTTTGGACGATAGGATAAACCGGATACACCTGCTCCAAAATAGACAAATAAATAGATAAATAGATAAATGAACAAATAAGCAATAAAAACAGATATAGATCAATAGATTTGTTAATTAATTGATTAATTAATTAATTTTAAAAAATAAATAAATTAAAAAAAAAAAAAATAAATAATAACAGTGCAGGTGGCTGTTTGTCAATAACGATGGAGAAGAAGAAACGTTCCTTTGATAACATTAACGATTTTCGTCCACCATGTATCTTTTTCTTTCATATACGCATACGGGGAAAGGGGGGGGGGCGGTAGATTAGAAAGGGTGGGAAATTGAGTTACAGTGAGGCGACTCGTAGCTCCCCTGACAACATTACACAAGACAACAAAGCTACTCCCAAACTCACACTCGAAATAGTCCATGAACAACACGATAAAATGAATAATTATCTAGGGTGGTAACATAGGTCATTGTTGAAGGCGGTAACATACGATTGGCTAGCTCGCTACAGCGACCATTGCGATGTCTAACGTTACTCTGACACCCACGCCAAAGCACTTACTGTGTGTAGACAGATTCCACCCGCGCGATCTCAACCGAAGACGGGCATTAATCGGTGACCACCCCCCCGCCCTTTTCGGACCGGACACAATCTCGACGACAAGCAAGTCGGTGACCAAGCCTGGATTACGCCAGGAATCATCCGTCAAAACGACGGGGAATCAAATGCCATTACGGGCAACAAAAAGAGGAAGTCCGACCTCGCATTGTGCCATCCTCGCCGCGTCACTGTAAATGGAATGAGGTCTTTCTACTCGACAGACCGAACCTATCCTATAGAAAACGGTAATGATAAGGACCCCGGGATGGGCCTGGGTTATTGTTACTTTCAGAATGTCAGTATCGGGTTACACAAACAACTCTCTACCAATAAATGACAGACATACCTGTCGGGGCTTCTAGGACAGATAGTGTTTTGTACCCTTTTCTCTGACTCTGTGGATGCCTGTTCAGCAAAAACTGTCACCGAAAAATAGACGATTTGCTGTTGTTTTGCCACAGAATGTTTTCGTCGTATTCAGTACAGGTGTGTGCATCTTCGCTCATGAACGGTGTATTTTTAAGAGGACACAGACCAAAAAAAGTATTTGAACTGAAAAAAGGTAGTATAAACCCACAGCAATTTTATAATTCCAGAGCAAAAAAATCTTGTACTGAATAACCTCTCTCCATTTTTTCTCGTCTCCACAGAGAGTCAACAAGATAACAACTATAAGAAAGTCAAGTTTGATTGATGCCCTCACCTCCTGCCCCGCATGGACACATAAAAAAACACGTTCATAAAAACACACTCACATAGACACACACTCACGCACACATACATAACACACACACACACACACACACACACACACACACACACACACACACACACA
>NW_004797567.1:23989-25641 GCF_000002075.1 Aplysia californica | reverse complement strand
ACACACACACACACACACACACACACATACACAATCCCCCATTTACCCCCTCCCCCTTCTTCTGCCCAAATGAACCTTTTTTCATTAACATTACAGTAATTTTTAAATTCATTTCTCGCCTCTTCGCAGAGATGCACAAACTATGTTCATTGGGGGCGTAGAAAGCCTATTTTTCTTTAAAAAGAGAGGAAACTATACACTTTAAAATAAGAGGAAAATATATACAGACAGATTAAGTTTCGGACAAGTTTTTCTAGCAATCAGCGCGTGGAAATGAGCCTTGAAAACAGAATCAGAGATATATCCCCCTAGAATCTCCCTCCGGGTATGCCAGACGGAACGAGGAGAGAGCTCCACAGACAGATAAGCATCAGGTGGGTCACCTCGAAGTTCCCGCCTTTGTCCGCCGTCTGTCAACCGTCCCCTGAGGCGGGAACAGATTCCACGCCACGCACTCCGAGGGAAACGTTCGCCATTACCCGTTTATTGGATCTCATTAGGGATTGGGCAAACCTACAAATGGAATGGCACGATTGTACCACATTAAATCGCGATGTGGGGACGCGCTCGGGTGGTCGAGACTCAAACGTTACCTCCCGCCAAATGTAGAGTTGATGGGCACTTTTCGAGCGTTACGCCAGCCCTGCGAGACAATAGACTATTCCCGCCTCTCTCTAAGTACAGTATCCAGTACTAAGTGCGGGGAGCAATCTGCTTTATGGCGTGCGCTCTTCTCAAAGGTCACTGGACTCTCGTACGTGAAGAGATGATCGGAAAGGGGGATTAACTTCGATTTTCGGATATCCAATGGTATAAGATTACAGTGCTACTGTCACGGACCACTTCCAAAACGTTCCGATACATGTTGCGAGATTAAGAATCTTAATGGAAAATATAAGTTAGCTGCAAGTTTTCTTCTTTTTTTTTCTTTTTTTCTTTTCTTTTTTTTTTAAAGAAACGAAATTATACGATGCGAAAAGCACTTTTTGTTGTGCGTCTGTATACTATCTCATTGACAACACTGGGAACCAAATATAAGTTAGCAGCAAGTTGTTTTTTTTAATGAAACGAAATAATACGACATTTTAGTTTTAAAAGCACTTTAAATTTGTTGTACGTCTGTAGGCTCCACAATCTCGCTGACAACACTGGCAACCAATCGCAATACGCCGAACACGTTACCAGACACCAAGTTCTGGAGGAAACTGTAGGCTTTCTAACTTTTTAAAAACATTGTTTGTCCATCTGAGAAAACATCTCAAAACCAGAAGTCTGTTTGTATACTTGATGTTAGTTAACCCAAAACAAAACAAAACAAAACAAATAAACGAGGAAAGATTAACAGCAATCAAAATTTATACGCACGTGTGTTTCGCCTTTCACTACAGCTTCAGGGGAATTCTAAAATCAAAATCTATCCTATAAAGACAGTTAAAATGTAGGTTTAAGATTCTCCGGTATTTGCTTTTTGCTTTTACCCTGTTTGTCTATCCGGCACTCAAGCAAAGCGAAGTCAGTTGTCTATGCGGGGGTCTTGTTTAAACAACTTTCTCCAGAATATTTAGGGTTGAAACATCTTTGTAAGTGGCGGTAAACAAGGTGTTTTCTAAGTGTTTGCTGTTTGATGGATTTTTGGGATCTTTTTTTTTGGG
>NW_004797567.1:19831-22033 GCF_000002075.1 Aplysia californica | reverse complement strand
TCTCTTTCTGTCTCTCTGTCTTTCTCTCTTTCTACCTCTCTCTGTGTGAGTGTGTCTGTCTGTCTGTCTCTCTTTTCTCTCTCTCTCTCTCGCTCTCTCTCTCTCTCTCTCCCTCTCTCTCTCTCTCTCTCTCTCTTCCTCTTTTCTCTCTCTCTGTCTGCTAGTCGATCTCCCATCCTCCTCCTTCCTCCCGGCTTCCTCTCTGTCTCCCCCTCTCTCTCCATACCCATCCAGCCCCTTTCAATATCCTTCCATCCCATCTGCCCTTTGCTGCATGTTTAAATCACAAGTTTATGTATTCTCTTCACTGTTTCAGCATCCCAACTTGTCCTCTTTTCCTCAACCTTAATTTTCTCTTCAAACTGCTCTTTTTTCTCCTCTTTCTCTATAGTGCCCCCCCCCCCTCTCCCGTCCATTTTCTTTTCTGTATTGTGACACCCCCTCCCCCTCCCATCTATTTTCTGTATAGCAATTCCCCAGCCCCCATTCTGTATGGTCACCCAGTCTTCACAGTCGCTTCCCTGCCTCGTGGTGGGCAAACTCAGGATAACCTAATCCGGATAGCCGGATAATTCTCAATGACATTTTATCCAAATTCAAACTCTTAAACTCTCTTTCCTAACCCGTTTGGCGAAGTGGGTGTACCATTTTGCTGAAATAGTTCTAACCCATTTGTCAAAGTAGTTGTAACTTATTTGCTGAAGCGGTGCATAACACATTTAATTGCCGAAGACATGCACTATATGAACTAACATATTATCCGGATTTCGCTAAAGCGACTCACTCCCCAGCCCTATCCCTAACTCGATAACAGCTAAGAACGTCAAGGTTTATTGATGCCTTTCTTGTGGTAGCGCGGAAGCCCGCTGTGAACCTTCATTGAGGCGAGGAACGCGCTGATGTTGTACAGATAGGGTTACCGCACCGAGGAGGTGAGAGGAAGACAGCGAGGAAAAATAGGAAAATAAATGTCAGTTAGAGTGGCCGGCTGCTACCCGAAAAGACGGCGGTGTCTCCGCAGAGCCAGGAGAAAAACAGAACTCAGAAGTAGCAGCCATTTGTTTGTGCTGGATTAAGGGGGTTATTACTTTGTAAACTACAGGAAAGCTAAAGACAACTACAGATATAACTGAATCGTTCTAAAAAACAATAATATTATTATTATAATAAATAGTATTTGTATAGTACATATCTCCGTTAAAAATCAAGCTCTTGTGCGTTTTACAATCTATGTAATATAGATATATAATAATTTGATACTTGTTTAAACTTAAAAAAAAAAAACAATAAGCGATAGATCTATATCAATGTACTAAACATTGAGCGCATAGTATATAAAAGCTGTTTCAGGGAGAATCATTTCAGCTTCTTCACTTCGGTAGCCGAGAACAAGAAGCAATAACGTTAAGTATAAGAGTAGGCTTCGGCCGCTACCCGGGCAAAATTCAAAATTTTCTGCCAACTGAAAATATTAGGTGTGTCCCGCGTGCTCATATGGCCTTATGCAGCTGCGAGCGCCGTAAAACACTTTACAAAAACAAACAAAAAAAAACATTGAGTGCATATAATTATCCTCACATGGGAAATATGCAGTGGAAAGAGTTCACGTGTTATGCAAATACCCATAGCTGACTTAAAATATATTTCAATGACCTACTTGTCGCTATTTAATCGCCCTCTGTCTACTTCACACTTCTGTGGAACCTATGGAAAATCAGTTTGTAACAACCTGTCTTGATTATGTGGTTGTCCTTTTACTCTCTTAGCCACGTTTTTTTTTCGACAATTTTTTATTATGGGTTCCTTTTTCCAGCTTTAGAGTTAAGGGAATTCCTTTATTCTGCAGTGTGCTGCTATGTTATTTTTTTAATGTTTGCATCCATGGAAGATACATAATACTATATTTCCAGAAGCCTAACCTATTTTCAATACTATTAGCTTGTCCAAGTATGTAAGGTTTAAATTTCCCTTTGCTTGAATATGAACAAAACAGGCTGATTGATTTTGGATAAAACATTAGGGAAACTAAACAAACATATCGACATCCGACCTAGAAAAATGAAAACAACTGTACACTAATCAGTCTTTAAATCATTCTCACATGAACAAAAACCGAAAAAGCAGTATTTGAGGAGAAGAAACTGTTAAGTCCATCTCCCCCAATCAATTGTACCTCCTCCCAAGCACCCCCAGCCCCCCCCC
>NW_004797567.1:16298-18947 GCF_000002075.1 Aplysia californica | reverse complement strand
GTGTGTGTGTGTGTGTGTGTGTGTGTGAGTAAATGTGTGTGTGTGTATGAGAGAGAGAGAGAATGAGTGTGTGTGTTCATTATTAAATATTATGGTTTTACTTACAATATAATGTCTATGTGCTGATAATTTGAAGGACGAAATGGTTACTATTGCAGACTTTTTAAAATTAAAACATATTATTTTTATATCAATGCCATACTACGCAATGACCTGTTTTACAGCGGGTGCAGATGAACAAGAAATCTTGACAGAAAAAATTAGAAGAACAGTGAAAACACTAGCTCTGCTAGTAAGCGTCTTCAAGAATCAACCAATCAACTTTTACTTTTCCGATCCAGCGGCCATCTGGGTACTAGCCCTTCTGCCAGTCGATATGGCAAAGAATTTATAGGGTTTTTTTCATGTTGGCTATGTCGCAGTCTAGCAAAAGTAGCTACTGACCTAGCAGTATCCATGCAGTACTTTCGACTTGACAGAACAAAGAGGAGCATTCTTTCATCCCTGTCCCTAAAATAAGACGCTTCGTGCACAAAGAAAACCAGGCCCGAAAACCTTGTCTGACATAGTCGAAGTCTCGACATCAGACGAGAAAACCACAAGAAATCCGGTGTCTTCGGAAGCTATCATCATGGCACGCATATCCCAGCCCTCGCTCTGTAAAGAGCCTGTGATTTCTTCCAATGCCTCTAATCATATTTGACTCTGCGAGGACAGAAGGGAGATTATGCCCCCTGCCGCTCTCGCCGGAAGTGACGGCCATGATTGTCGGGTGCGCAGATGCCGTCGTTGTCATAGTGACAAGAAAATGTTCCTCGTTTTGTTTCCGGAGTTGGGGGATGAGGCCGGGGGTGTGGGTAGCTTAAAACGGAATGCTGCAGGCTTACTGGGTTTATAATTCGATGTTAATGAACCAGTATAGGTTTCATATTCTATCAAAGTCCACCAACAATCCCTAATTACACTACTGAGACCAACAACGTTTACCTGGAGGATCGGATACAACAGAAGATTAGTCACTAACTCAAAATTAATCTTCTTTTTTAAAAAACTAAAGATAGCTTGTATTTGATTAAAGGTCTAGAAATCTAAAAGCAGAGATGAAAAGCAAGAGAAATCAACGTAAAAGTCCACAAAAAGAATCCCATTCCATATTATATTTCGAAACCTAATCGAAATTTCAATATTTAGACAAAAACTACAAAGACGTTCAACCAATACCCCCAATCTGTAATGCAAAGACATAACACACCATAATGATATAAAAATACAGAAATCATAGCCCCCTATTTCGATGATGCATAAATCGTCTTCCTTTTTATTAAAGAAAAACTCAACCCGGATGACTGATAGCTTCAAGCTGATGAACGCAGTGACCCCTCACATGAGACATCGATCTTGGTCTGTCATATGAGCGCAGGGTTGGGACATTCGGTTCCTTCAAGTTTAAGTGGCCAATCAATATATTTTCAACTCATCTCTTTCTCGTTCCTGTCTGAATAGGGCACAATTAGCTTCGGGCACCGGCCAAATCACGTTAGGGAGCGGGTTACCTAGTAAAAGAGACAGGGGGACAGGGAGAGGGAGCCTTACCACGATTCATTTACAAGTGTTTAGCAGTATCATTATATACGGTTTTCTGAAGTTTTCAATCTGAAGGAGGTGGATTTTTTCTTTCTTTCTTTCGTTTTTATATGGGTGGGGGGTTGGGGGAAAGGGGGGGGGGGTAATCAAACAATTTTGAAAACTCGTGAGTGAGTTACCAGCCAGTACCAGTGAGAGAAATTGTATCGTGAGTATGGTGTGAGTCGGTGCTCGAGTAATCAAACGAATGACAGAGTAAGATGGGAATTCAAAAATAATAATTCTGGGGGAAAAGAGGGTTGCGTGGTTTGGGGGGGGGGACCCTAAGATTATAATTTAAATAACAAAAAAGAGACGAGGAGGCAGGGCTGGGGTTGGTGGTGGTAGTAATTATGTTTTGAGTTCAAAATAGAAAGAGGTTACGGGAAAATATTCAAGGAAAATACATTTAAAATAAGATAAAGGAAAGTGAAATCTGAGAATGAGATTAAAAAGTCGGTGATTACAATTTTTTGTAAAGAATAGTAGCTATTCAGAAATGCTGAAACAAAGCTGGTGTCTTAATGTAGGTTTCATCTCTGTCTCATGATTACACGTCTACTGAACTCTGAACAGTCTGTCCGACTGTCTACTATCCCCTCAAACTGCTACACCGAGTCACGTAACTTAACTTCCACCCATCTTGCCAACGAATTGGTTGGAAGACGCTTTTTTGTAGGTCTTACTTCTCTGGAGTTTTAGTTTGAGTAAAGAGAAGTACATCGACACCATATGGGTCATAATCTAGTGCTGTGAAAATACAAGACGGACACAGGCAGAAACAACGGAGGGAAAGTTAAGTTAGTTTAGGTTTAGTAGAAGTTTTACGGCGCTCGCAACTGCATAAGGTCATATGAGCGCCAGAAGATTAGAGCTGTTACAAGAGAGTAACAAACATAAAAAAGAAGAAGGGGAGAATAGGACCATAGATGTTCGAAGGGAAAGAAGAAGCAAACCACACCAGAGCACCCGCCAACCATCCACGGGAAGGTTAAGAAGTAGGACCTACCAGTGGCGCCCTCCACT
>NW_004797567.1:10213-12402 GCF_000002075.1 Aplysia californica | reverse complement strand
TGTTTGTTTGAGGGAAACTGGTAGCTATCTAAACGTTGTAGGTGTGCACTCGCATAGGCAGACAGATACACACAAGCAGATATCACACACTCACACACACACACACACATACACACACACACACACACACACACACACACACACACATATGCACACATGTGCCCCCCCCCACACACACACATACACACACATACATGCACACACATGTACCTACACACACAATGCTTAACTACAGATCAGTTGAGATCTACCAAATCGTCTGTTGTTTCTCGATATCTGCATTCGATTATGGGGAAAAAGACTGTTTCTATAAATGGAATGTAAAATGCACGCTGAAAAGGGTTATTTTGGAGCAAAAGACTACACTTAGCATTGTAGAATTCGGGGACTGTTATTTGCATACTGATCGAAAGGGTATTTTGAATAGTATAAGAAACCTCAGAAAATGTACAGTGCTGATGTATATTTTTAAATAAAGGTAGGAACGATTCAAATACGTTACTTCATTTTGAGTCATTCTGTTGGCAAAAGACGAAAGTAGCGATAGGTCAACAGTAACAGCACTTCCATACTGCATGCGGTTATCAACCAGCTATAATATGTACGTAATATCCCGTGATGGGCTTTTTTCAGTCGCTTGTCAGGAGTTGAACACGGAGCATGTAAAAAACTTAAGTCCTCAAAGTGCAAATACAATGCATTCGTATTAAAAGCTCTCTCTATAATACTTCTTTTATCCTTCACGAGGAGCAAAACAACAGCAAATAATGTGTGGGAACCATGGTTTGTGTTCAGATAGATTATCTCTTTTTGTTCTCAATATGAACTCGAAAATCAGGAAATAGGCTCAAAAACAGCCCAAAGAAAGCATAATTGCCAAAAAACTAGTTCTAGGAAAAGAACAAGAAGAACGAGAGAAAGATTGTCTTAACAGTTCACTTAGCAACAAGAATGGCTGTTCTTAATGGGAAAGACGGAATTAAAACTCCCGGAGCTTTTAGCTTATTGTAGAAGTTCCTCTTAAGATGCATCAACATCTCGAGCAAGAAGTCCGGCACCTCGTGGAGGTTTTTGTCTTTTGTCATGCCAAAGTGTTTTTTCTAGGCTCGGAAACTCTTTATGCCACACGGCTCCAACAAACATTCAGTGAAATATTTATTTATCGAACACAATTTAATTTATACTCGATTCAGCGGAAACGTTTTAGCACCTTGATTTTCTCTCGAGGTATTTAATGACAAAATGGAATACCGTGCGGTTTTAAATAGGATTTCAAGAATTTAAATGAGTTCCTTCACGCATGGCCTCTGGTGAGATTGGCAGCAATCGGGTGACCGCGAGGGAGGTGAGTTCGTTTCAATAAATCCGGACAATGCCGGCGATGGGTGGTGTGAGCGACAAGTGCATCCAGCAATGGACTGTTGGCGAGAATGTCGATGGGCCAAGGAGAGTGAGCACTTTATAGAGGGATAACGGACTGCTCACGGGAGTCAGAGCTGGCTGGGGCCGTCGTACAGTTTTACAGAGGTTTGTTGTAAACAGTTGTGGTTTTTGTCGTTAAGGAGGGAGGGCTTTCTCATTTAAATACATGTTTTGTACGGGGCGTTCTTTTGTTTTTTACTTTTCTTTTAACGGTTTCTGTTTATGCAAAAGGAGGAGAAGGAGGGAGAGAGTGGCTATATTGGTTTGCTTTAACTGTTATCGTTAAATTCATTGCTTTTTGATGAGTTAAGTTGGGTGTGAGCTAGGGCAAGAGCTGTTTTCCTTTGTAATAAGACTATCCTTAAGGGGGATAATGGTATTATGAAGTAAATTATTGATCACACATATACACACTCATACATCGTGTACATACGCACGTACACACAGGCATACACTCTCACAAGCCATGCGTGCGAGCATACAAAAACATACACACACAATTATTATTATTATTATATACATGCTTTTACACTAAGAATCATATTGGCATTTTTCCAGATACAAGAATGTTTCGACAAAAGTATGTGTGTGTAATGTGCATGAGTGTGTGTGCGTGTGTGCGTGTGTGTGTGTGTGTGTGTATGTGTGTGTGTGTGTGTGTGTTTGTCTGTCTGTGTGTGTATGCGTCTGCCTGAGTGAATATGTTTCTGCGTATATGTGTGTGTGTGTGTGTGTGTGTGTGTGTGTGTGTGTGTGTGTGTGTGTGT
>NW_004797567.1:8838-10113 GCF_000002075.1 Aplysia californica | reverse complement strand
GTGTGTGTGTGTGTGTGTGTGTGTGTGCTGCTAAAATCCACCTCCCGCCACCACAACTAGTTATATTTTAGAGATTCCCTCAAGTTTTGAGCATACATGTATAATATATCAAGTTATTGGTAGATCTATACTCTGAAAAAGTTGGTTCCTTTGCTTTACTTTCAATAGTAAAAATGCTCAACTTTCTTGAATAGAAGTCAAGGTGTTTGTGATTGAAGGTGGTGGGGGTTGCTTGATGTCACATTTGAAATTTCCGAAAAAACAGCCACCACAGTTTAGTTACTTCCAAAGCTGTAGTGTTCTTTGGAAACTGCAAGTTTACTTTTATTGTGCCATTGATCGACGGTTTTTCCGTAAAATTCACGCATAAATATATGTCTAAATCAATATACAATAATGGAGTATATTTGAACTCAAAACAAACACAAAATTCAGTAAGAATTGTAAAATTTAATGATGTCTGTATGTTGTTGTTTTTTTATTTCGATTTCACCATTTTGACGAGCGCCTGATTTCGCAACGGTGCGTCACATTTCCTACGGGAACTGACACAAAGGTATAAAACTCCAGTGGAGAACTTCACAACTTCACACGGTCATCTGTGGCATCCCGACATGGCAACGTAAGGGGAAGGAAGTAAATGTGGAAACTGAGGGGGGAAGAAAGAAAGAAAGAAAGACAGAAAGACAGAAGGAAAAACAGAAAGGAAGAAAGAAAAAAAGGCAGAAAGAAAGACAGACAGAAAGAAAGAAAGACAGAAAGAGCAATAAAAAAAAACAGAAAAAAGCAGAGTGAAGAGCAAAAAACCAAAAAAAAAAAAAAAAGATAGAAAGGAGGTGTGAGAGAAAACGTTGGTTTAATTAAGAGCTGGAAAAAAAGAATGATGAAAGACTGTGTGCTGAGATGAAAGAATAGACAAGAGCTGAAAGGATGAAGGAGTAAGGAAAAATATTAGTTCATTATGAACTTATGTAGACATGTAGAGAAAGTTGAGAGAGAGAATATGTGTGTTTGTGTGTGTGTGTGTGAGAGAGAGAGAGAGAGAGAGAGGGACAAGGAAACACAAACTAGCAGAAATAAACACACAATCACATACAAACGCACACATATAACCATCTCAACACCCCAACACATACACTAACCAATAATCACACACACACACTCATACACACACACACACACGGAAAGAGTGGGGAGATGGGGGAGGGAGAGATACAGAAATAGAGAGAAAGAGAGAGAGGGAGAAAGAAAGAGAGGGAGAGAGAGAGAGAGAGA
>NW_004797567.1:6402-8281 GCF_000002075.1 Aplysia californica | reverse complement strand
CACACACACACACACACACACACACACACACACGGGATCACCACCTCAGGGGATTTGGTGAAGAGAGAAAGGACGAAGCGAGTTGCGTTGATTTTGCCCAACACAAAGAGGGAAATGCTTTTTTCCATTTCGTCAACAATAACACGACACGGTTGGGACAGCCAAGGAGCCAGAAGGTAAAAGCTGGGAGGAAATGAGTTTGTCTTTCCCTTAACGGCTGCTGAAACTTTGTGATACGAGGAGAAAAATAGTGTTGTCTTTTAATCGAAAAGCCCCTTCTCTAGCATCAAGAACTACCACCAGCTTCTTGCACTTGTAACACTATTTCAGATTAACTTCATCCAAGAAAAGAAACTTAAAGAGATGATGGCCGGATGTCAGAAACAGTAAGTAAGAGTCCAGAGACTATAACTACAAAATAAACGAGCAGTGGATGGGAAGTAAGTGCATGGAAACATCAATAGAGATGGTCCATCCTTCAGCTTTTTGTAAAACCCAGGAGACTTGAAGCCGTCGGTTCCAAGTGTAGATGAGAGAAACTCGATTAAGGAACCTTCGAAATCGAAAGGCAGGCAACGAATCGATTTTTTATAGACTTCACGATGAATCAATTATACCTATGTCTTTTCATGTAGGTTCTTTTTCGATTTTTACTGATGAAGGAGTCGATGTCAGAATTTTATTCCCCACGAATACTAAGACTTTATATTAATATTCCTTCAGGAGCAAAACGACTCACTATTGCATTATTGTAGGCTCATTGTGTGGCTGTTTGAGCGAATGGAAAAGGGGGCAGAATGAGTTCAAAGAAACTGTATGTTGTTATTCTATTGAACTCTATCCTTGTCTTATTAACACATAAATCGCAATATGACAACTCAAAAACATAAAACAATGACATGTTTCAAATGTAAGGAGAATATGCACATCCAGAGTGCTGTAATATATACTTTTTATTACTTTGTCCTGAAAAGCATCGTAGTCTCTGACAGAAAGGGTAATGCGTTAAAAGTGAATAACGGGAACCTTTCGATGGCTCTTATCATTCTAAACTGAAGAAAAAAATACTTTTTTATTTATAGTCTTATGAACTTGTTTTGCATTCTATTTCAGCATGATATTTCTGATAATACCGGTCTGTCCTTAAAAACACCGTAGTCTCTGAGGAAAATTAACGAAGGTTGCAACATTTCAATAGCTCACAAGCAGTGGAAAAAAATAAAATTTCTACGTACAGCCTTTGTACTTGTTTTGAATCCTATTTCAGGAAAATGATGGTTTAAAATCGGCAACATAAATACTCCTGGAACTCTCTAGAGAAAATGCGAAGGGGGTGAAGAGTTGGGTACGCTGATGTACCTAAAAGAGGACTAGAACTATTTCGAAACGTTTTAGAAGCTTCCCAGTAAAAAAAAAATATATGTATAGCAATTTCCACCAAAGACACGGATTTGAGAAGCGTGACAGAGAACAATGAAATCTTGCCATTTTAATGTGAGGGTAATTAAAGAAACAATTGATTTACCAAACCTCGTTAGACCATTAACGCTAAAATCTAAAATGTGTTGCAAATTCTCCAGACTGCCGCCATAAAATTCACAATATTTGCTTTGAGAGTCGAACGCAGTAAATAGATTTTCATTACGATAAAGACAGACCCCCAAGGCGGATTTCTGAGCTAAAAGGTGGGAATAATGCCGCCAGAAATCCATTTGAAATAATTTCTTCATCGTCGTCGCGAGCACTAAAACTTGTGTTAATGACCAACTGCCATGCAGGGAAAATCTCTTAAGGAACTCCAGCTGGGGACTAAAATAAATCTATCATCTAATAAATAGTCTCCTTCATGGGATGGGTGAGGGTGTGTGTGGGGGAGGGG
>NW_004797567.1:0-2323 GCF_000002075.1 Aplysia californica | reverse complement strand
CCCCTTTTCCCTTTCCCATTCCACTCTCCCTCCATCACCCTTTCCCATCCCACTCTCCCTCCATCACCCTTTCCCATCCCACTCTCCCTCCATCACCCTCCCCCACTCCCACCCGCACCTTTTTCCAAACACTTCCGCGACGTTACAGAACGCAATCCCTGCAGTTTTATTAACCTCGTCATATCGGAGTTCTTTGCTCAGTGAGTCAAACGAATTGGGTCTAACGATGTCTTCGTCTCGTGTGCAAAACCCCACGAAATCTCTACCCAAAATTACGATAGGGCCCACAGACCCAACTCAAAGTGTATTAGTTTCTCAGAAGTCAACAAAATTCCTGCAAGGATCTCCAACTCTTCCGAGTGAGTAGTGGCAAATTAAGGATAGTAGTTCCCCGAAACCGTAGAAGGAAAAACAAAGTGGTCAGCGTATCAGAATCTCGGCCTAATAGCGTCCGTGTTCCGGGAATGAATCTAAGACCCCTCAAATAAGGTCATTTGGAGGGGGCAATGTGGCAGTAGTAGCCCCAACCTGTCGCGATCAGCGTAATAAAAGGAGATGATGAGGGAGAGAGAGAGAGGGAGGGGGAGAGAGAGAGAGAGAGAGAGAGAGAGAGAGAGAGAGAGAAAAGAGAAGAGTAGTTTTTCCTCTTTTTTGAGAGCAGGAAAATGGAAAGTAGTGAAGTTTTGTTTGTTTGTTAGTTTTGGGGTTTTTTGGGGGGGGAGGGGTGGGGAGGGACGGAATACTGTGTATTCAGGGTATTCAGATTGGAAAAGAATGGAAGAAGTTAAAGTGATTTGAGACACCCGGCTGTGAGATTCTTGTTTTAAGACTTGATTCTTTGGATACTAAGGGGTGCCTGCATAGGCAACTATGGTAGCATTTACAAAATCCGCATTGACTTAATCAGATCCGTTTTGTGCAATAAGTAAACGGCAGTCCGATCCATCAAAGGCTGAGTTCAAATTATCGATATCTTTTTATTATTTTTGTTAACGGAGGCAACGATCCCAAGTGGCCACATTGCTTTCGACACGCACAAAGCAGTACCAGATTTATTTTTAAAAATCAATTTTCCCTCCATTTTGCTTTTTAAAGCAGTTATTTATAAACACAATCACAAATCCCAGGGCTCCCTCAAAAGCACATCATATTCAAATAATAACAAGGATTGGTAAAGGAATAACGTATTTTTAGTCTCTCGAAAGCATGCCGCTGAACAATATTGTTTCCTGTTACTTTTTGCTTCCTACTTTTCTTAGTATGGCCGAAATTGCTGCTCGAATTAATAATAGAAGCTGACAGAAATGAAGACAAGCCGGGTTAATTGACTGTCAAGATGAAATTATTTCCCAAACCCTCCTCTCCAGTTATTTCCTCTATATTTCTTTGACTCTCCTCTCAGATGGCAGACCAAGCGTTTCCGAGCCCTGTAGCCAATTAGAAGTTTCGGTGTGGGATTGACAAGAGATTTTTTGGGGCATAGACGTGTAAAATGAAGGGCTTTCTACTCGTACCTCTAGATTCCAGAACACGATGAAGAGAACTCAAGTTCTTATTTCTGTTTGTTTTGTTTGTTGTTGTTGTTGTTCTTTTAAAAAAATAAAAGTGAACGGGTGCTTCTGGTGTTACATGTAATATTTTTTAAAAAATTTTTGTTGTGTTTTGTTTTTTGTTTGTTTTTTTGTCTAGATATCCTTTAAAATGAAAAGAATTTAAGAACTAGTTTCTTTGTATGTTTTGAGGATGATAATGAAAGAGAATTATTTTATCGATCAAAGGAAAGAAATCCATTTAGCGTAATTGCGTTAACATGGGGTCGCTCTTTTCCTGTCTCTGTCTTTGTCTTTTTCTATAACAATGTCTATGTCGGTCAGCCTGTCTCTCTGTGTTTCTCTGGCTGCTCCTCCTCTTTCACCTCTATTTCCTACTCTTTTATTTATGCCTTTTTCTTCCTCTCTCTCTCTCTCTCTCTCTCTCTCTCTCTCTCTCTCTCTCCCTCCCTCTCTCTCCCTCTCTCTCTCTCTCTGTCTGTCTGTCTCTCTCCCTCTCTCTTTCTCTCTCTCTGTCTGTCTGTCTGTCTGTCTGTCTGTCTCTCTCTCTCTCTCTTTCTTTGCACTAAAACACATACATACATACACACACACACAGACATACATACACACACACACACACATACAAACACAACCACACACACTGATAAATATTCTATAGGAAAGAAGGAGTAAACCACACCAGAGCATCTGCCAACCATCCACATACACCGTTGTTTGGTACCGCTGTAGAGCATGGACATGCCCAATATAAATGCAATTATTATCTTTAT
>NW_004797566.1:911926-917351 GCF_000002075.1 Aplysia californica | reverse complement strand
CATACATACATACATACATACATACATACATACATACATACATACATACACACACACACACACACACACACACACACACACACACACACATACATACATACATACATACATACATACATACATACATACATACATACATACATACATACATACATACACACACACATACATACACACATACATACACACATACATGTATACATACCAGGCGCGGTTCGTCCATTGAGCACGGTCGTGCAGTGCCGCCCAAAATTTTAATGTTCTATTACGCGAAACATCTACAATAACAGAATAAAAGACGCCAGAAACAAACACTAGCCAAATATTATATCAAAATACGTTTCTCTGGCGCCGTAACTGTCATTTATGTGTCTGTAGCGCCGTAAAACATCTACTATGCCATGCCAACGTTCATGCGCTGTATCTATGCATAGCAGGATATTCAACAGTGGAAACCTGTCCTATAAATCGCTCTTTGGGATAACCCAAGCGATGACGACACTCGTAGAGAGTTTGGCGGTACATTAATATTAATAAGACGGCACATCTCAAATGCGCTCCTGCCGAATAGTGCCGAAACATAGCCCACAGTAGGCAATCTAAAAATAAACGCGATAGACTGTGCACTATTCTATGCCAAAATTATGTCAGCCACATACAAACACACATACATACACACACACACACACACAAACACACACACACACACACACACACACACACACACACACACACACACACACACACTCAAACACACTCAAACGAGCGTATTCACAGGTTCACAGATACACAGACCAACACAATCCCACCTCTTCCAGATAACAACATTATATAGGATAATACAATATTATGCTAAGTCAATGTTTTCCCCCTCTACTCCTGCTATCATTGTTCTACATGTTATTCCACTTTCCAAAAGGACCTCTTCCAAGCCGAAGAGGTCATGTAACTCAAACAAAAACGCGAAAGATCGTATCCCTTTTTACATCGAACCAGCCTTGCTTTTCGTTTCGCAAGTGTACAATGACAGATGGCATTTTTATACCGATTAAAATTATCCCAACTGCACTAAACGCCCTATGATAATAATAATAATAATAATAATAATAATAATAATAATAATAATAATAATAATAATAATAATAATAAATAATAAAAATAATAATAATAGTATTAATAATAATGATAATAATAATAATAATACATGTTATAATGATAATGATGAAGATGATAATAATAATAATAATAATAATAATAATAATAATAATAATAATAATAATAATAACAATAATAATAATAATAATAATAATAATAATAATAATAAGGATAATGATAATAATAATAATAATAATAATAATAATAATAATAATAATAATAATAATAATAATAATAATAATACATCATGATAGTACATGTAATAGCCTACATAGTAATAATAAGCGCTTCAAAATTTTTATTACTCAGACAGACATACTGTACATTTCCAAAACGTTTTTAGCTCTCTGGAAAGCATTCTTAAATTATGCACCGCTATTTTCAAGTACACAACACTTAAAGTTAGGTAGCTGATATCGTTTTTATACATGTATTACACACAGGGGCGAAGGCTGACTTGTTTGACAGGGTAATCAAAGTGAAATGGGACCAGATAGGGCCTGTAGATATCACACAAGAATCTTACTCGAGGCGGCGACTCTGAGTTGTGAATGAAAACAAATCCGGAATTCATATTGTATGTTCAACCGCCAAAATAATCGGGAAAGTATCTTATTAAATATCAGTTCCCACTAAAATTAAACTTAACTTTAGATGTGAATACATAAACATAAAGCAAAGAAGCAGAGATGTCAGTACTAGATCTATATGTTATAGATCTACCAGTGAGTCTAACTCTTTGGTAGAACATGACAATTATTATTATTTTAAATTTCACATTTGGCTGTTTTTGTTAGCCTTTCGCGGCCAGGAGCTGGTGTCATAATCGAGGTCACGATCTGATTATAGGACGGTAAAAAGTCGAGGAAAAAAAACAAGCACAAGCAGCAGTCAAGAGATTATTAAGAGTTAGTTCCCCTCACATTTGTGAGGTAGACTCGACCAGTGTTAGTTAGCTTACTTAATCAGGGCTGGTGATTGATTTTAACTGTGGCCCCAAAGGGGTGAACAGGGTATATGTGGCAATGAAACAGCTTTGACTGCCATGCACATGTTCCCTTCAACTCTATTCCAGCCTCACTTTATTTGTTGATTACGAACGTCTTTTGACATTTAATTTATGAGGTTTACGTTTAAGGATGAATTTGACAGCGACAATGTTTCAAAATTAGAAAGGGAAGCAGTGATTATTTGATTATATAGACGCTTCGCCCCTGATTACACACATCATCACCCAGCTATTCAAATGTATTTAGGCCAAATATTTGATACGTTTCATTGCAGTTTCTTAATCATAGGTATTGGTTGCATAATATGCTCAAGAAATAACAATTTTGTCAAAATTCCAGTTCTAAATGTAAAAAAAGGCAACATATATGATACATTAATTAAGTTCAATTCTTAAAAGAATTAAACCTTTTTTGTTGTACGTTCGTTATTGTTTTGTTTTCTTTTTTCTACTTTCACGACTGTAAATTGTAACTGGTGGTCGTGAAAAACGCAAGTTTGTTGTTTATATTTCAGCCACAGCTCTGTCAGCTCGTCGTTCCAGGCTAGGTCGTCCGACGCCTCAAAGACACACTGTGCTTTCACACTGCATACATTTTTGGCCTGAATGCACCAAATCTTGGATTTGCGAGAGAGTCGATTTTACCTCGACTTCCTGATTTTTTCGTTTTTCTCTTCTCTCATTTTGCTTCTTCTTTTTTTTTCTTCAATAGTTTCAATGTTGTCTCTCATCTTTAAACACGTATTCTTCTCCATTTATCACAGCCTCGTGCAGCTCTCCCCAGTACTGTGTGTCAATGTTTTGTTTTAGTAAGGGTTTTAGGGCACTTCCAACACACATAGGTAATAAAGGTGCCGAAACTCAGAGGTGATACTAGGGGGAAACATACAAAGGAAAGAAGGAGGAGAGATAAGGACGAAAGATGTCTATATAGGGGGAAAAAAGAGCAAACTAGATCTACACCAGAGCACCCAAAAACCACCCACTAAGAAGTATTTCAGAAAGGGGAAAAAAATTATTCTTCACTCGGATTCAAACCCTAAAGTTTCGTGAAACAGGTTCAGTTCTTCACGTGTTGTGCCACTTCATCTAGCTGTCCCCGTCGTTTTATGCAAGAAAAATTCTGAAATTATGCAAACTGGGCTTAAAATGTGAAATTATGCGATTCTGTTAATTTTAACGGGATAATAATCTCAAACTATGCACACAAAAAAAGATCAAATTGTCCTAAATTATGCGGGATCCATAAAATCACGGGGACAGATCTAGCACGGACTTAATTAATGTTGCAAATGGTTGAGGTCTAAAAAAGTAAAATGAATACATGAGGTTTTTATGAAACGTCCATAAGAAGACACGGGCTTAGAAAGATACACACACACACACACACACACACACACACACACACACACACACACACACACACACACACACACACACACACACACACACACACACACAGAGAGAGAGAGAGAGAGAGAGAGAGAGGGGGGGGCGGAGGGGGATGAGATGCATAGAGGGCATAGAGGGAGGGGAATAGATCTCTCTCTCTCTCTTTCTCTCTCTCTCTCTCTCTCTCTCTCTCTCTCTCTCTCTCTCGCTCTCTCTCTCTCTCTCTCTCTCTCTCTCTCTCTCTCTCTCTCTCTCTCTCTCTCTCTCTCGCTCCTACACCCTTAAAGAGTTATATAGTGCTACAGAATTGAGAGTAAAGTATATCTTCCGCGCACAGTGTCAAGGATAAAAGTTAGGGAGTGCTTATTTAGGCCACATATGGCCTAAATAAGGTAAGGGAGGGGGTTTAGCTTATTTAGGCCACACATGCTCAAACTACCCTTTTCAGGCAACTGAGTTCGTTCCACTTTCATAATGGTGCACCTTTCTCATTTAGTACAGTTTTGTCTCAGTGTACAACTTATAAATCATAATCATAATGAAAATTGTAACAACAAAGCACAATACGCAAAATTTTGCTCAATCCCAATGGTTTGAATGAGGGCCAGATTTTTCCGTCATGGAGAGGCAAAAGCTAGGCTTCCATTTTGGCACGCTTTGGTCAAGTGAAAAGGTCAAATCCTCCGAATGGACTTCCGGGTCAAATTTGGGGTATTAAAAAGTGTGTACACAACGTGGCTGAGTCAAAGTTACACTATCTTTGCTTGTGTGGCACTCTCTCTTACTGTCTCGTAGTAGTACATGTAGTAGTCTCAGCTTCTCCTCCGGCCTTGTGCCCACTGGTTTAGCGAGGCGAATACTGCCCGAGGAATCCCGAGGGACGGAGAAATCTGCCCCGTCTTTTCTATCGGGTGGACGGTTATCGTCCGCATAATTTTTTTTAAAGTACATACAGTAGTAGCAAAGATCGTGTAGAGAATCTTTGGTAGTAACTAGTAACTAGTAGGCAGTTTAGTGAACGTGTACGCGGCAGGGCGAATCAAATTCGATAACCCCGTAGACTTTTGTGATCGGTCACGAAGCCTCGTGTTTTGATGGGTCTAAACAACTCAGTGTTAATCGCACTGCCGCGTCCGACAGGCCTACATCTTTTTAAAAGGAAAAAAAAAAGATCATCAAAATGGTTGAATTCACATGAAAATCGATTCAGTAGAACTGGAACTATTAAAATTTGCTTCTGAAAACAAGGCAATTTTTATAACTCAATGAAATAAAAACTACTGGCTGTGTTATTGTGTTATTCTGTATAAATTATGAAACTTCAGGACGTATTATTATTTTCCAACATCTTTTGACGCCTGAGCTGTAGAGGTTGAAGTTTTCACAACACTAATATATCTAGTAATGGGGCTTTCCGTAAAAAATGCATAGATCTACTAAAGCCGAACCACCGAATCGACCGGTCCGGTCAGCGACCCGGGCACCCCGCTCTCCCCTACACACTGTGATAACGTGTTGCTTCGGTATCGCATAATTCAACTATTAGTAAGTGCGGCTATTGCAATTGGGATGTACTAACAAAGCAATTCACAGTTTTGTTTTTTATTTTACCATATATTTGACTTTAATAGTGCAGGTGATAGCTAGATCTAAATTCCCTGTCTAGAATCAGTAGTAGCAGGCCTATGCTAGAAGCAGCCAGAGAGCCTACAACTGCTAGATCTAGATCTCACTTATTGCTATGGCTTTGGGCTTTGGAATTGAAATAAAACGAATTGCACATTTCTAGTTAATTTTAGATTCAGCAACCAACTGTATTTCTCTGTATAACTCTGTATAACCAACTGTATAACTCTCTCTAGATCCCCC
>NW_004797566.1:899170-911020 GCF_000002075.1 Aplysia californica | reverse complement strand
GGGGGAGAGAGAGGGAACGCCAGTAAAAACGCAACACTTCGTTCCCAAAGTCTGTACACGTTTGTATCGAGTGAAAATAGACTAAATGACGTGTATTTTGAAGTTTATTCATTTTCCCCCAAAAATGCAGACCATTTTCATCACATACTTAAAACGATTTCGATACACTGTCTTCCTTCTTTCTGAGTGCCCCCTCTAGACAAATTTGCAGATAAACACAAATCGAAAGTCAACGAAGATCTCTCACTCCTAATAAACTGGATGGCCATCATTAGCATGTATACAGACAAAAAGGCGTCTTCACATAAATTTTAAAACATTTGGAATGTTTTCTTGAGAAATTCTGACCCATTTTTACAGCAGCGTGACCTCCAATCGCAGCAGATTCCACAAAACGATCCCTTACACACACTTTGCCATTTAGTTCTTCTCGTCTGCGCTGATATGAGTGCTCTGGATAAGATCTTGACCGGCAGCCTTTATGCAGATTGGTTTAAGACAATCAAAGACTGCAAAATCAGACACTTGCAGTGGATCTTCTGCCCAGGACATGCAGGAGTCAAGGGACATGAAAGAGGAGATAAGCTAGCAGGCTCCGCAAACATAGAGGGACCCTTGACCCTCCTACTGTACTAGCCCTTGTCCGAGACCACCTAGCCAGCAGCCGCGAAGAGGACTCCTTCACGAAGCCTGGTGAAGGTAGGAGGGGCAGCCTGCGTGATCCCATCAGACGCTACAACAACCAGCTGATGATGGAGACAATCCGCCTGCACACAGTGAAATGGACCCTCATGAAGAGGGGTGAGGAAGCATGGAGCTCCCGGTCTTCCGAAGACCCCAGTTCTATATTCAAGTAATTCAAGTAAGTAATATCTGCGCTGTTGGAGACATGTCGGGTAGTACACGGGCGAGTTTATGACATGCATGTTATGATCTTCCCGAAACTGTGCTGTTTGTTGCCTGTACATGTATATGAACAGTGTGAGGGGTAGGAGTGTCGTGTTTGGATGACTGCATGAGAGGTTCTTATTTTTCCACGTGCTGTTGCGCACAGTGAGTATGCGCTTTTGTCGCGGATTCGTTAATAGCAGTTCTAAGTTAGGCGTTCTTGATCTAAGTCCTGGACTAACTACTCGGCGCCTCTCATTAATGGAAGAAACATTTTCACGCACGCTCAGCATGCCTTGAGCTGTTACTTTGGCAAGAAGGAAACGATTCCGCAGAAGTGACAGCAAAATCTATCTGTCTTGAGAAGGAGTGGTCACTCGAAGCTGTCCTATTCTTTGTCTATCGAGGACATTGCAAGTGTGCTAATATCTATAGACAAGTCGAGAACCAATACAAGCTCTGCATTTTAGCGTCTTGCTGCTTCTTGGGCAGATTTTCCGCCTTGAACTAGGTGGATGTAAAGGGCGTATTACACTGTCCTCAGAGAAAGATACATTTGAAAATAGCAAAAGTTGCAAAAAGTTGCAAGAAAAATTAGCAAAAGTTGCAAGACGTGTATAGCTAAAACAATGCCACGGAACTATTGGAATACAATGTTGCTATGCTCATTGCAATCAAAAGTAACCAATATGAGTTTCGTTAGATCAAAATCAGAAGTTAAATGTGAATGTCTACCCCCCCCCAAAAAAAAAAAAAACACCAAAAAATCCACACAAAAACTGCATGTAGGTTGCATGGTGTACAAAAACAGTTTGTCCCTGACACATGCGTCAGGTCCTTGCACTGTCGCTGACGTTGGGCAGGTGTGACCAGCGTGGTTTTGGGTCTGTTCAAATATAATCTTACACTTTTTTTTACACTTTCCTGCCCCCCCCCCCCCCCCCAAATCTCCTAATACTACGTAATTCACTTATAATAATAATATGACATTTATATTGTGCAAATCCGTGTTACAATCAATCTTCTATGCGCTTTACTTTTAAATTATTAAAATTATAGTATTCTTGAAAAACATGCATACACACATGTGACATAATAATTAAATACGGCACAAGTGGAACTTTTCCAGAAAAACTTACGGTGTCATTTTACCACTTTAACCCCACCGGTGTAATCAAAATTAGACTAGATCTACATGTCATGTAGCCCAGATATCTACCAGAGAATAAAGTGCGAGATGACATATTATATAATCGTGCTTGCCGCTCGAGGTCCACTGTATCGCCACAATGCAGTGCTTACAGCTCGAGCTTACTCTAAGTGAATAGTGTAGTAACTCTTTGTCATAAATTATATATTCCTTGATTATTTTTCACCTTACAAAAATGTAGTCATACATTCCCCCCCCCCCCCCCCCGGAAGGGAAAATCCTTAAATACAAAACGAAACGAATCCCTTGCGAACCATTAGCCTAGTTTTGATGCGCTGATTTTGAATCTGGTATTATTATTTTTTTAAAATATACGACGTGACTTTCTAAAATTTTGAAATTAGTTCAGTTGTCCCTGGCGCAGCAAACTTCAAAGTCCGGATGGCCGGACGTCAAATTCACAGGCAGGTTTTTCGTCTGCCTGGCCGTCCATTCGCCGGGTGTTCGCCTACGGTTTGAGCCGCATTTCTCATTACACGTTGCGATTGGCGGCACGGCCCAGAAACCTGTCCGGTCGGCCTGTACGTGTGGGTAGAACCATTTTAACGCCCGACACCGACAGTCAGATCAGACCCGCCGTTTTCCGTCGGGTGCGGCCGACCATATTAACACCGGGGTTTGGCGGTCAGACACCGCCGTCTTGCAATTATGGCGTGTGGTAGAGGAAGGAAATTGCTGTTGTTGCTTTTGAGACGCTGACAAAAAAGAAAAACCAAGACAAGAAGATTTTCTGTTCATCCCATCCAAAGAAAGCGTAATACACAAGGTGAATTTCATCATTTTGTTTCCGCACTTGTTGGAAGATAGGGAAAAATGCCAACAATACTATCGCATCAAACATAGCAGTTTCAATGAACTGCTAGAGATACAGAGCTGACCAAGAGCTGCTAGAATTTTGTGCAGTGTCATTGAGGCGGGAAAGGCGACACAGCTATGCAGAGATAACATCATTAAAATTATACGTACTTCCCATCTCGCCCGACGGACCGTCTTCGATAGAACATGTTTTATCGGAGACGGTCTGACCGTGGACGACACAGGACGTTGGGCGTCAGTATGGCAGCCGGAACCGTTTTTTGTTACCTTTCATTACTAAAGTGCCGGTGTGCATTCTTTTGTGTCCGAAGACGGTCTGGTCTGACCGTCTGTGTTGGGCATTAATATGGTTATGACCTCATATGCCCTTAAATAAAACGTGATGTCAGCTTCGCTAATTTGAGGCGTCTTGTAATTTTTTAAAAATCAAAACTGATCGCAAAAATTTCAGGAATTATCATCTTCTTAGCAAATTAAATTCTTTTCATGAGCAATGTTGCGTCTCATTAAAACACATTTTAAAATAGCACGGGTAACTGTGCTGTGATGAAAAGTAGGCTACTCGTGGAAATAACAAAAAATCGTGCATGTGCGTGCGAATTAACAACTACTCATCTTTATTTGTTTCCACAAATCTCCACGATCAGAGCATATTTGGCTTTTCTATAGCCTTTGAGAAACGTTGCGCTTTTTAAATGGCGTTCAGTATCGAGAAACTAGATCCATACATAGTAATAAACAATAACCTGTTTTTTGGCCCAGTTTATAATATAAACGCGCAATCCTGGAATCTGAATGGCAATTATTGAAAGTATCGATTCTGTGACAGAGCAGGATTATAAAGTAGAGCTAACAGTTGGGCCAATATGAGACTCATCACAGCTTGTTCTTCTAAATATGTTTATACTTATTTTCCAGGAGTAGAAGGGAGTATCCAAAACAGAAGTGCTGCTACTATCATCACTCTTTATGACGAACCCCTTACAGAATTTTGTAAATTCAAATGCCTTGGCAGCATTATCTCCAAAACTGCGGACTGCCTTGCATGACGACACCCACCAAAGACTTCCAAATGCTTGGATCGTTTTTAAAAAAAAGTAAAAACCATGTAGAAGTCAAAGATAATTTCAGTGAAGACGAAATTTAAAATATATAATAACAATGTTTAGGCCGTATCGACGTACGATTCGGAGATGTGGAAGACAAACAAAACAAAAAATCAATTCAAAGAAAATTATAAAGCTTCCAAGCAAAATGTCTGCGAAGAATTTTACTAATAAAACTGTCCCCGTGGTTTTATGCACCCCACAAAATTTAGCAAAATTTGATCATTTTTTGGGTATAATTTCTGATTATTTTCCTTGATCATTTTTTGTTAAAATTAACAGAATCGCATAATTTCACATTTTTGGGCTCAGTTTGCATAATTTCAGAATTTTTCTTGCATAAAACGACGGGGACAGATAAAATGGAATGAATTTTATTTATAACAATTATTAATATGTGTTGGAAAGAGCAGGAATTGAGCGAATCAACACGGCCATAAAGAGGCGAAGAAGAAGATGTTTAGGCAGGACATAATATTCTAAGAAGGCCGAAGACTAGATTGCCCTCTATCAGACATGGTATTGGAAATCTACTGGAAAAAGAAAAGGGGAAGACCAACTGAAAGCTATAGGGGCACAATAAGGGATGAGGCAATCGCCCAGGGCCTAGGGCCGAGATTGGGCCTGGAGAACGTGGTTAAGGACAGGCAGGCGTGGCGTCGATATCTTCCCACCTTATGTACCTGGCGGTGTGGGGAGAGAGTAAGTAGGTTAGAATAGAGCGTCTTAATGTTATTATTTTGTACTTGAAATTAAATAATATAACGTTTCAATCAGTTGGTATCGAGCTGGACTTTGTTATGTATAACCTTTGTTTGAACGTGACTGGATGAAAATCTCTTAATCTCAGTGTGCTTACAGAGATTTCACACTTCTCTGTGCCGGTTCTATCGGGGACGGACATTAGATTGAAGGAGCCGCTTTATAAATAACCTGAAGTAAATTGAAAGGATTTTAAAACCCAACACATACCAACTCCTAAAGCCACTGCATGGTTATCCATGAATACGCCGTTTAGTTGTTTAAAATTCAAGGTGCATTATAATTGTCGGAGTAGGGTAATCTTAAATATTATATTTGTGAAAGTTCATCACTTTGGTCGACTAAAACTTCCGAACCACTTAACTTTCGAGTTTGAACAAATTAACCGAGGTTCAAAATCTTTCAAAGGGTGCACATTTATATTAAGGAGTCTGAAGTCACTGTAGTTTAATTGTCAGTTTTTCATTAGTTTCGTTTAGATCTAATCTTGGGGAAAGTCCGTCTTCTAAGACGCAATTGTAAACAAGTGAAGCTACCGTTCAAATGCAGTGCGCACTGGACCCACAATGACTTGACGATCGATTCTTTTTGAGTCTGTTCATCGAATTGGGTACCCAGCTAGTAACGAAATAATTCCCGAGATGCGACGTTTTAGTTTGAAGGATAGGCCCTATGTGGTAGTGCACAACAGAGCGTTCGGTTTATGAGGACTGTAAACTAAACGAGTGACTATGTACAAACAGCTGGCAAATAATACTGATACGTAAGATTAACAGAGCGAATATATGACTTCAAGCAGTTGTAAGCGCTGAAAAAAATTAACAAAACTAACAAATTAATGTAAGAAGATTTTAACAATGGCCAATTTTTCAAAATATAAAAACAAAAATTATAGTTCTTTTGAAAACTTTTGAGGTATCTCATATCATTCAGCTGTCGTACCTTTCAAAGGTGTAACGACCTTGACAAGGCCCTGTATTATCTCCAAGATAAAAAGTAGGGCATCGTTCGATGTAACTCTTCGAAAATGTGTGCACAGCGGGAAGAGAGAAGTTAATCATACAAGTGGTCTGTACAAGGACCTCGATCGCAGCACTCGTTTCAAATTCTCACCCCTGGTTAAAACCAATATCAAGCTGTGGTATACTGTCAAAATGTAGGTTAAAAGTTACAAAAGTCTTACAACCACACAAAAACAAACAAACAAGCGACAAATAACCAAAAAAACAACAACACCATCTCCATGTTTTTACAGGATTCTCGATTCAGCGTTCGTCTCCGATTGCACCCTGAGCCATACGGGTGGACAACTGTGAAGGAAGCTCGTATAAGGGAAAAAAGGTTGGGGGGGGGGTGTAAGAAACAAGCAACATAGGATAATTTGATAATTTGTGCAGTATTGTATTAAGTGGGGTGTGTCATATAACTTAATAAGTGAATTAGGTCAACTGACACAGTTTTATTGATTTTGTATTACGTTACACTTAATGACATGAATTTGTTGACATAAAAAACACTGAGCTCTGGTGACTTTGTATTACTATTATATCAACTGTATTAACTTGGTAGATCTTATCAACAGTTAATTCCGCTGATTTCATGTTATTTCATGTCAATCTGTTAGTTCCATTTGGCTGATATTTTGTGTCGACTCTACGCTTTGGTGATTACCACCCCCTTTTCCTCCATAAGAAAATGACCAAATGACTAAATGACTGAATGACTAAATAAATAAATAAATAGATAAATAAATATATAGATAAATATATAAATCAATATATAAATAAAAACAGCGTCAATAAACAAAAATGTGAAAAAAGAGAAACATTCCGATTAAAAGAAACACACCTTCAGATGTCAGACAGAAGCTTCAATATGTTACATATACAAATGCGAGGAAAAAACGACCCCCCCCCCACCCCCCACCCCCAACCCCCCCCCCCCAAAAAAAAAAAAAAAAAAACAAACAACAACAACAACAAACAAACAGCAACAGCAGCAGCAACAACAACAACAACAACAACAACAACAAAGACAAAACAAAACAAAACAAAACCAACCCCACGACCCCAACACAAACAGAAGAGAGTTACGTGAATAGCAAGCTGTTTCAGAACTATCGAATCGCTCGGACCAATTCCTCACCTTCTGTTGAAAAAGGCCAGGGCCAGGTTTGACAATTATGGTGCTATGTACCCTCATTTTTGTCATTCGGGTTTAGAATTAATAAGTACTAAAGTACCGGTGTCTGTGGTGTAGGGGTTAGGTGCTTCGCTGTCTCAGGCAGGAGACCTGCGTTCTTGTTTGTTCTTGTTATATAATAGTTTGTTCTTGTTCTACTTGATGTTGCTGTTGCTGTTGTTGTTATTGTTGTTGTTGTTGTGGTTGTTGTTGTTGTTGTTGTTGCTGTTGTTGTTATTGTTGTTGTTCAGCTTGTTCTACTGCTTGTTCCTATTTTTGTTGTTGCTCTTCGTCTTCTTCTTTTTCATTTTCTTCTTCATCTCCTCCTCATTCTCCTCTTTTACACCCCCCCCCCCCAAGGGTTCTCGTGGTCTCTCTCATTCAATAAGTCCCAGGTTCGAATCCGGATGGGGAAGAAAAATGTTCTTCCCTAAAATTATATTCTCATATCACATTCTTTTCAGCTCTCTTACAATGTTCTGTCGTCTGCTTTCGCCTCCACTTTCTGCCCCCCACCCCCCACCCCCTCACCTCCTTTGCCCCTCCTCTGCGCTCCTGACTCTTGTGGTAGATAAGATCTAACACTTAACCTTCTCGGATAAGGATGAAAATTCGCGGAGGTCACGTGCGCAAGTTGCACACGTTAAAGATCCTCTGATGGTCCAAAATCGATAAGAGTAGGCTTCGGCCGACACCTGGAAAAAAATTCAAAATTTCCTGTCAACTAAAAATGTTTGGTGTGTCCTGTGCTCGTATGATCGTATGCCGTTGTGAACACCGTAAAACACATACTAAAAAAACAAAAAAAACAACAACAACAACGAAAACTCCCACAAAAACCAATTTGGGTGGTTGGTGGACGCCAAAGGTCGGACCTGCTTCCATTATTTCTTTCCCTCCGTTGTTTCTTTCTGTCTGTTTGTTTTGATTTAATTTTTACATGCACAAAATAGTGTGGTGTCTTTACTCAAACTAAAGGAAGTGAAAACAAATAATAGAATCAGAAAGATCAGCAATAGTTTGTTTTATTTTTGAAAAACATTTTAATGCGCTCTGCTGTATATCAGATATTCAAACTAATTAAAATAGGGTGGATCCCTGTGTGAAAACGTTTTTCTTTCAACCACTGCATATCATGCCCAGCCGACACACACACACACACACACACACACACACACACACACACACACACACACACACGCACACACACACACACACACACACACACACACAACACACACACACACACACACACACACACAAACAAACGTATACAATGTGTGTGTCTGTCTGTGTGCATGCGTGTGCTTTGAGCGGGCGCTTGCGCGCGCGCGCGTGTGTGTGTGGGTTTGTGTGTGTGTGTGTGTGTGTGTGTGTGTGTGTGTGTGTGTGTGTGTGTGTGTGTGTGTGTGTGTGTGTGTGTGTGTGTGAGAGAGAGAGAGAGAGAGAGAGAGAGAGAGAGAGAGTATATACGTGTGTCTGCGTGTAGGTTTGTGTGTGTGTGCGGCCGTCTGTGTGTGCGTGCGTGATAGCGCGTACGTGCGTGCGCGCGCGCGCGCGCGTGTGTGTGTGTGTGTGTGTGTGTGTGTGTGTGTGTGCACGTGCGTGTGAGCGCGCGATCGTGTGTGTGCGCGCTCGAGCGTGTGTGTGTGAGTGTGTTGATATGTCTTTACAAAACCCACCAAGATCATTTTTAATCTAATTGCTCTCTAGGTATTTCTTAGAAATGAGGTAGTGGCTTGCGTGTTTCTTGAAAATGAATCGCCCAAGTATCGAAGCTTCATCTAATTCTATTAGGAAATCATTAGGGTGTGTCATCAAGCAAGACTCCATTAAACTAGCTACTGAAACAGCGCGCCGCACACGGTCAACCTCCTTCATTCCTATCATACATCTATCTTTCTTATTTCACCGCCTTCTCTTGTTTGTACCGGTAAATAAATACCTCTTGTCTTCGGTACTTGTATAATCTAATTGTTTTGCAAGTGCCGTAAAACACTTACTGAAATTCTAGGAATAAAGAAAACAATTATAGCGATGGCTGTATAGTATTGTCTGCATTGTGTCTAATACTATATTCTTCCTCTTGCATCGTTAAAAATCGTGGGGAGATGGTATTTTCAGTCATGCCATGCCACTAATACTAATACATGTAGGCCTACTACAATACTTATAACAACGTACACTGTTACGATTTTGAACACGCGATTGCAAGTCGAATCTTTTTGGAGGGGTCAATAACAATGGTGTCATATAATTATTTAATTGATATCTTCCCTCCAGAAATTATAATGCCAAGAACTGAACCACATCACTGTAAACGTCTTTGTCGTATTATTCTTTGGGCACGTTATCGTAAGGTGGGGGGCCAAGTAAAAAATACACCTGCCGTGATACTGCGTGTAGTAAGAGGCGACTAAAGGTGCATAGGTCTGGCCACCCGAAAAGTGACAGTTTGCGGAGGGCCAACTACCCGACCCAGTAAAAAAGGAAAGTTACAGAAACAAGAACAAACATGCCTTATAATGTTTCCATCTTGGGAGACGGAGGAGCTTCTGCATCAGCAGGAACAATGAAGGACAGCGGACAAAGCCGAAAGGACTCCTCTGACCCGAAACCTTCTCTGTCGAACAAGTCTCTCCGGATTGCGTCGTGGAATGTTCGCACCATGTATGAAGCAGGAAAGAGTTCTCAAGTGACACAAGAGATGAAAAGATACAGGCTGCACATTCTAGGAGTCAGCGAAACCCACTGGATACAGTCTGGACAGAAGCAGCTCAGCTCGGGGGAACAAGTGTTGTATTCTGGGAGGGAAGACAAGCACCATGCGGAGGGAATTGGAATTATTTTGAGTAAGTATGCACAGAAGTCACTTAGAGGATAGGAACCACAGGGGGAGAGGATCATCATGGCTTCTTTCACTACCAGAAGTAAGAGCATCAACATGATCATAGTACAGATCTACGCCCCAACAAACGATGCTTCGGATAATGACAAGGATGCTTTTTACAGCCGGCTCCAGGGGGTCATCGACAAACTGCCAAGGAAAGATGTCAACATCATAATGGGAGATGCTAATGCCAAGATTGGTCAGTACAACGTAGATTACGAGGGAATCATGGGACAACATGGCCTGGGACAAATGAATGAGAACGGTGAGCGATTTGCAAATCTCTGTGCTTTCAACAGTCTTGTCATCGGAGGCTCTGTTTTTCCCCATAAGAGGATCCACAAGGCTACTTGGGTATCACAGGATGGAAGGACAGAGAACCAGATTGATCATTTTTGTATCTCTCGTAGGTTCAGGCGTTCACAGGAAGATGTCCAAGTACAGAGAGGGGCAGACGTTGGATCGGATCATCATCTGCTATTAGCAAAACTCAAGCTTCGTCTAAAAAAGCATGGAACCAGAACAGGAACCAAAAGAATGAAGTTCCAAGTAAGTCTTTTAGATGGACACAAGAAACAGGAGTTTCAACTGCAGTTGAGGAACAGATTTCAACCCTTTGCGGATCTTGGTGAGAAGACATGGAGGTGGATACACACTGGACCAAGGTCAAAGAAGTCTTTACATCAACCTGTCAAGAAGTACTCGGTGTGAAGAAATGGGAGCACAAGGAATGGATTAGCCAACACTCATCGGATTTAATTAGGATAGGAAGACAGCTGAAGGCAGAAGCGAATGCAAGTAAAACAAGAGGGTCAAGTGCGGATGCATTGGAGAAGTACAGGACAACAGCTAAAGATGTCAAGAAATCGCTAAGAAAAGACAAGGAGGAATTCATGAACAGGCTGAGAAGGCAGAGGAAGCAGCGGTAGGGGGGCACATGCGAATCCTTTACCAGACCACAAGGACACTTTCTGGAAAATACGGGAAACCTGAAGTACCAGTAAAGGACCAAGAGGGGAAAACCATTTTTGGAAAGGAAGCTCAGACCAAACGATGGGTAGAGCATTTCAACAGTCTCCTGAACAGACCACCACCGTGCAACCCACCAAACATCTTTCCAGCAAGAAATGAGTTACCAATCTGCTGTGATGCTCCTTCAAAACAATAGATTCTGGACGCCATTAAGAAGCTGAACAAAGGTAAAGCGGCCGGTCCCGACCAGATTCCACCTGAAGCCCTAAAAGTAGATGCCAATGTGACGGCAGACATCCTCCTCCCACTGTTTACCAGGATCTGGAATGAGAGCAAGTTCCCAAATGATTGGAAAGAAGGACACCTCGTGAAGCTTCCAAAAAAGGGGGATCTCAGCAACTGCAGTACCTACAGAGGGATCACTCTTCTCTGTAAGGTCTTCAACAGAATCATTCTGGAGAGAATAAAGACAGCAACGGATCCAAGACTACGGGATGAACAGGCTTGATTCCGAAAATATCGCTCTACCACCGACCAGATTGCCACGCTGAGGATTATTGTGGAACAGTCCCTGGAGTGGAACTCCCAGCTGATCGTCAACTTCCTTGACTATGAGAAGGCTTTTGACAGTATAGACCGAGCAACACAATGGACGATACTGAGACTCCACGGAATCCCACAGAAGTTGGTGAACCTCATCAAGAGTATGTACAAAGAGACAAGTTGCAGGGTTGTACATGATGGCCAGCTCACTGACATCTTTGACATCAAGACTGGTGTGGGACAGGGATGTTTATTATCACCGTTCCTCTTCATATTGGCAGTCGACTGGCTGATGAAGGAAACCACCAGAGAACACAGAAACGGTATACACAGTTGGACACAGTTGGACGATCTGGACTTTGCAGATGACTTGGCGCTTCTGTCACACACCCAGGAACGGATGCAAGCAAAGACAACAATTTTAAACAGCCTATCAGAGTCTGTTGGATTGAAGATCCACTCCGGAAAGTCGAAAGTCCTAA
>NW_004797566.1:895785-899070 GCF_000002075.1 Aplysia californica | reverse complement strand
GAGTCTGTTGGATTGAAGATCCACTCCGGAAAGTCGAAAGTCCTAAGGATAGATGCACTGCGAAAGGAGCAGGTCACAGTACAAGGAAATGCACTAGAAGACGTCGAATCCTTTTGCTATCTTGGGAGTATAATGGACAGAGAGGGAGGAACAGGCGCTGAAATAAAGTCCCGCATTGGAAAGGCACAGGCTGCATTTATTTCTTTGAGCAGGATTTGGAGGACCAGGGATATCTCATTACGAACAAAGCTTAGAATTTTCAACTCAAATGTGAAGTCAGTCTTGTTGTATCGGTGTGAGACGTGGAACGCATCCCATACGTGCATAAAGAGGATCCAGGTTTTCTTGAACAAGTGTCTGAGGAGGCTGCAGAGGATCAAATGGACAGACAGGATCACCAACGAGAAAGTATTAAGAAGAACCAGACAGAGCCTGGTCAGAGATGAGGCGATGGATTGGACACACTCTCAGGAAGTCAAGCAGCTGCATAACAAGAAAAGTGTTAGATTGGAACCCACAGGGTAAAAGATCAAGGGGAAGACCTCGTGGAACCTGGACAAGAGTCACGGAAATGGATGTACAGAAAAGTGGGAAGATGTGGAGTGACATTAAGCGACTAGCCCAGGATAGGGAAAGGTGGAGAGTGTTTGTTCGTGGCCTATATCCTGACCCAGGGTAAGAAAGGCAATAGTGATGATGATGACGTTATCGTAAAGCATCTCTCTTGGGACCAGACCAGACCATCAATGATTTATTTATAGAGGCACCAGCCAATAGCCATCCATGTCCAGGTGCTGTTTTAGCCTCTTTTTCCTGTATTCGGATTAATAATATCTTTTTGCCAATTTATTGGTTCCGCTTCTATGTACCCCATATCTATGGTTCTCAACCTGGAAATCGCCTATAATTCGCTGTAATTGCCTCCCCCCCCCCTCCCCCCCTCATAGTGTCATCATTTATGATACCGTCTATTTTTATCGATAACACGTTTATGGATTAAGGGCAGTATTAATGATAATTAAGAAAAAAAAACCCCATCAATTAAATGATAAATAAATAAATAAATACATACATACATAAATAAATAATAAATAAATAAATAAATAATGCTAATGATTATCATAATACAAATATTGAAGAAGAAGAAGAAGAAGAAGAAGAAGAAGAAGAAGAAGAAGAAGAAGAAGAAGAAGAAGAAGAAGAAGAAGAAGAAGAAGAAGAAGAAGAAGAAGAAGAAGAAGAAGAAGAAGAAGAAGAAGAAGAAGAGGAAGAGGAAGAGGAAGAGGAAGAAGAAGAAGAAGAAGAAGAAGAAGAAGAAGAAGAAGAAGAAGAAGAAGAAGAAGAAGAAGAAACAACACGGCCATAACATCAATATAAAAAACAATAATACTAACAATAGAATCATTTGAGTAAAATAATGAAATAATATTAAAATAAAAAATGGAGCAATATTATTATAAATCAAAATTTCTAAAAGGACACTACTTGGAATCCGCCGATTTTATGGGATCAGATACCTTGTATGAATACGTTAAATTAGGTAATTCAATCCATACAATTTGAGGTTATATGTTCAGATCACCATTCTTTTTTTTTTTCAAGAGGAAAGCAGATGTCTATTCTCATTTTGTGTTTGGTCATTCTATTGAGTTACATCTATAAGACCAATCTCCACGTGGTTTAAGGAGTGGAAATATGATGTATAAACTCAACTATTGCATTTTTGTTCTTTTTGTAGAGGGTCACATCCTTTTACCGACATCCTCTTGTGTAAGGAGTGGAAAGAAAGATGTAGAGACCCATGTTTTAAATCACTTTCAATTTGTAAAGTTGCTTGTTTTTGTTTTGTTTTTTCGACATCATTTCCTCCATACTTGAATGAAATGGATTGAGATAATTGTGAGCGGCTCTGAGAAAACCCGTCGGATGGTGCGAGAAGCTATTCTGAGATATCGCTAAAAATAGGCCCTGAACTTCACTTTTAATTTTATCGAAAACGAAATTATATGAAATTCAGAAAGATAGACCATTTCTACATCATATATTTTAAGAAATTTGCTCAAAACTGATTGAAAATATTTTAAAATAATTATTTTTGAGGACATATCGTCGCCATATTACGCTGAATTCTTAGACAAACAGGGGGAATATTTACTCAATCGGATAGACACTTATTTCCACGGGAACTCTCACATATTACATTTGTATATACAGAGAGTATTTAATTATAGAGAGCGGAAACGAAGCCTCTTTTCGCGTATCCAGGTCACCAGCTGATTGTGAAACGAGGCGCGGTAAACAAAGCTAATGGCGGCTGTCGGCAGTCGCAAGTCACCTGCAAGTGTAAGTGGTGTTTTGCGGCAGTCTGCGTCCGTGCCAATTCAAGATCGCACAATTACCAGACCTAGCATTCTTTAGCTTTCCAAAGGACCCTGAAATGTAAGAATTTGCACATGTACTTTTTCATTAACCTTATTTAATATCGTTTTTCTCATATCTAGATCTAGATCTAGGCTTATCTAGATCTAGATCTAGGCCTAACTAGATATCTAGATCTATCTAGATCTAGATCTAGATCTAGAATACCTGGACTCTAGACCTAGATCTAGATCTAGAATCCTAGAGATATAGATCTAGATATAGATGTAGATATAGATATAGATCTAGATTAGATAATAGATTGTAGATCTAGATCTAGATCTAGATTTAGTATCAGTGTCCGGGTCTAGATTTTTGGTCTAGAAGGGCCTAATGTAGCGGGCCTAGTGGGTCTACTAGGACCTGATCTAGATCTAGATCTATCCTTGGGCCTTATTATCATAGCATAGACATATTATAATGTTTGCTTCTACACATTCCTTCCTCTAATTCTTCACAACACATGCGACAGTGCAGTCGATTAGCCTAGTTACTGTTCGTCCCGTCATGCCAGGACGAAACATTGTTGTTAAACCTTGGAGGACGAAACATTGTTGTTAAACCTTGGAGGACGAAACATTGTTAAACCTTGGAGGACGAAACATTGTTAAACCTTGGAGGACGAAACATTGTTAAACCTTGCTATAACTTAACTAGATCTAGCGAATAATACACGTTTTTCTGGGGGGGGGGGGGGGGGGGGGCTCTGATCGTGGTCTATAGAGTTTAGAGTTACAGTGTTTGCCTCTCATTCAATAGGTCTGAAACATGACTGGGACATCATTCTTCTCTAAAGTTTTCTCTTTTCACCTCCCAGCTCAATATGTTTTGTCATCTGTTTTCCGGCCCATTTGGCCCCCCCCCCCC
>NW_004797566.1:893008-895685 GCF_000002075.1 Aplysia californica | reverse complement strand
CCCCACACACACACACGCACTCTGGGCCTCCTGGCTCTTTCTGCAGCCTTTAACTACATGTACTACTACTGCCACTCATTGACTCCTTTTATCTGACTGCTGTCTTTCAGTCACCTGACCTTATGGTAAGTAAGATCTAACACCTAGCCTTCTCGGATAAGGGCGAAAAATTTCGGAGGTCCCGTGTGTAAGTTGCGCAAGTTAATTAAGGATCCCTTCGTATTCTTAAAATCAAAAGAGTAGGCTAGGCTTTGGCCCCCACCTGGGCAAAATTAAAAATTCCTACCAAAGTGAAAAAATTTAGTGTGCCCGGCCTGTTCATATGAGACCTATATGCTGTCGCAGGCGCCGTAAAGCGCTTACCCCCCCCCCCCTCCAAAAAAAGAAAAGAAAAGAAAACACGCTATAAAAGTGTTTCAAGTGATCTGAATTTAAAGAATTTTTGGGGATCACCCAGTATTGATTTCCCCTTTAATTCTTCATCAGTTTGAGAGTGAGTGGGCATTGAAAATTCACTGATAAGTTCCATTTTTAAAAAGTTAAAAATTACATTATCATCGTCTTCATACTCACACACACACACACACACACACACACACACACACACACACACACACACACACACACACACACACACACACACACACACACACACACACACACACACACACACGCACACACACACACACTCTCTCTCTCTCTCTCTCTCTCTCTCTCTCACACACACACACACACTGTAGACCTGGAGAATGCATCCGTAGGCTATGTACCGTGGCGCTTCGACTCCTCCTCTGCGGAACTGACTAGATAGAGTAGTGAACCATTTGTAGTATTTAATTCTTTTTAAAATTGAAGCTTCTCATCAGAATCAAACCAATCCAAATATGCCAGGCAAGATTCAAGTTTATTGTATGAAAACTAGACTGCATCCTAGATCAGAGTAGTCCACCTAAGAAAAGGCACTCAAATGCCTTCCGTCTTAATTATCTCTTTAATTTTTTTTATTTTATTATTTTATTAATTTGTTTGTTTATTTATTTATCAGTTGCGACCGCCGTAAAACCTCTATTAAAACTTTTTAAAAAACTTTTCTTTTTTCTTTTTTCTTTTTTTTTTTTTGGGGGGGGGGGGGGGGGGGTAGATGTGGGATGAATGTCATTTAACTATCCAAAAAAGATTTTAATTTTAAAATCTCCAGTAGATGTACTTTCTCAAAACTGTTAATCAATCAAGCACTTTTCTCTTTTATGAAATGAAACTAAAGGAGTAGACCTAGATCTATATTCTATATAAATCTATGAATTTTGCAACATTTAACTGCACACGTGAGAATAATATGGGCCTCCACAGTGTATTATTTATTGTGAGCCCCGGTCTATAGTATAGGCCTACCTGTAAAACTCTGTGTTACAATCTAAGTTTTTCGCACTCCTACCAAAAAGTTATAATATATTTCTGATGTAAAAGATAAAAATGGGTAATGAATTTAGAATTATCGGAAGGCTGACTTTGGTTCTCAAGATAGTAAGTCACCTATACGTGTACCATGGAAATGCATTGTCACAATTGTGCGCTGAGCAATTTGAACTGTGGAAATTTGCATATTGAACAATTCTAGTGCTGAATGCTGTGCCCATGCTGTTTACTGTTCCAAACCCTCCAAAATAAATAATTATTGTTCCCTCCAGGCCAGTTCCAAAGGATACAGGTCCTGTCCATGACAAAAGATCAAGTGTCTGCAATGTGATTATGTGAGAGTTTTGAAGAAGAAATTAAAAGCGGAAAAAACAAACCTTGACATCTAAGAAGACTGCTGTAATAGATCTACTACGGAATACATGTAACAAAATTAAAGAGACAAAGAAATTACAAAGCTTACTTAATTAATTAAGGAAGTGCTAGCTTGACCCTGTCAGGACCACCCTTGAAGTTTGTAATGTCCCAAATTTATGTGCCTGACAGAGAAGTATGGACAAAAGAATCAACAAGAGACAATGCATAAGGCAAAGCAGTCTAAGATTAGTAAGAAAGACTGTCACATTCACCCACTTGTAAGAGCCAGTTTCAGTAAAGTGCTATTAAGCCATGAAAGATGCATAACGTGTTCATATTATATAATATTGATTATAAAGGCCCCTGGTGGGTTCGATCTGTCGCATTGTATTCCTGATTTTATTCATATGCCTAGCCTACACAAAACGAAATCTGTTTTCTTTTTCTACAGTTTGTTGCATTTCCTCATCATTGCCTATAGGAGATCTATATGCTATTGCATGCTCTCTTTCTTTTCTCGCCAACTCTTCCCTACCCACAGTACAGACCCCATGTATGGCTAATATAATGTAACTAATTAATAAAATAAGTAAAAATGTATTAAACTTTATTAGGCTATCTTAGATTAAAACTGCTTATGTTGCAAGCAAGATCAAAGTTATATTTAGGCTAAGGCAGGCATATTTTTATTATGCTGGAAGCCTACAGATCTAGATCTAGATGACTTATGTAACTACTGACACTGACTAGATTTTTTAGATTAGATCTCTCGAATCTAGATCTAGATAATCTAGATGTAGATATGTAGATGTAGATCTAGATCTAGTTTTCGGTCTACGTTATCAAGACATGTATTGGCTTTATGCCAGATCAACATTATTTTATAACTAGGCCTGGATCTAGA
>NW_004797566.1:889735-891441 GCF_000002075.1 Aplysia californica | reverse complement strand
TTAAAAAGAAGTATGAAAAGATGTGGGTGTCATGGGAACCTCCCATAACCACCCCACCCTCTCCGCTCCTCCCGAAACCCAATACCACCCCACCCCCCAAAGGAGTCAAATATATGAGTTTGGCATTAAATTAAATCAGGATGAGCCATAGAAACAAAATTCCAGAGTTTTTTTTAGCCATTAGCCATTAGGTGTAGGAATGCAATGAAGCTCTTGATAAAGCAAATTCAGCCAAACAAACGATGAATACATAATACATGTACTAGTATTTAAAAAATCGAGTTAAACTTTCCCTTGTAACATTTGAAATGGAGACTGTATTTTTCATACTTATGTTCACTTTTGTTTTTAAAGTATACTTAATAAGTAGTGTTTTCTTATGTCGGTATTAAACTTTGGTTTATATTGATTTTAAGAACTAAAGTAGACCATATACAGCACTTAAACTAAAGCTCCTTCTATAATTCTATTGCTGTTTTAAGTAAGTCTAATTTTGAACATTAATAAAACAACTGTGACAACTCTGGACTCACTAAAGATAAAAAAGTGATGTTGTTTTGTAGCCTGGTCAAATGTTTTTCTACACAGTAGGCCTACAGTGTAGTGATAACTGAAACAAAAACATTTACTGAGGTGTTTTAGGACAACATTCAATAAAACAAAGCATTAATAAAAAGTACACTGTTTGATAAAAAGAAATTGCCTGCCCATTGTGAAAAAGATCTAGCTGCTAGTCAACCTTAACTTCACATGGCCCAGAACCTTACTGGTGGCTCTTTATATTAAAAAACAACAACCCGGAGTGACCATTTGTGTCTGTAAGACATGGTTATGCGCTAAAATAAAAGAAAACAGACATCACTGAACTGCCTGACGACAGAAGCAGTGAGGAGTTGTTTAAATTAATTCATGCAATGGAAAATGTGCCAAACACATTATATTAAAAATGATGTGCATATAGCAAGCTCAGCACCAAGCGCATTCTGACTATGGTTTCCTTTGTCACTAATAAGCTTAGATTATATCTATATCCTACTAGCTGGGCCCCCTTTCATTACTTTCAATGAAAGGAATGACCGGTGCATTAACATCAACTGAATATCATTGGTCTACTATATTTACACTCTACTAGAATGGGGCAATAAATCTGGAGAGAAAAGTGACACATGTGTTTCCAAGTTGCTAAATATATAATAGATGCATCAGATTGATTCTCTATTCCGCTTTCGAGGTTGCACAGAAGCGTGTTGATTGTTCCCAGTAGCAAGAAAAAGAATTTGACAAAGGAGTCTTGACAAAGCGATGATGGGCATCAAACGAAAGGATCTCCGTCAAATTTAGCACCAAAAAAGAAAACATGAGGCTAGATCTATACGGGTCGCACACTTAAAATAGTGCTCAGTATTGCGCGACAATATCAAACGGAAGTATGACTTGAGAAATAAACAAACCTGGCGGATTTTCTAAAATTACAGAGACAGAAGCGTCGGCTTGCAAAAGCGATCGGCGAAATGAAGGAATTTACCTTTTGGCAGCAAAACTGTCTCAAAACTGAAAAAAACGAAGGGCGTCAAGATCTGGAGAATATTTTAAAGCAGGGTGTCCCGCAATATTTCCTGAAAAAATTTACTACCTGGAAATTTTTTTACTACCCAGCAAATCAAGCCCCACGCCAGCTCGAAAAGGGAGTTAATTTGCGCCATCAA
>NW_004797566.1:884008-889635 GCF_000002075.1 Aplysia californica | reverse complement strand
TCTCTCTCTTTTATTTAATTTTTCCCATTCTCATTCGTCCCTTCCCAAGGCCCGCCCCTCCTCTTTCATCCCTGCCCCATCCCCTCTTCCTTGCGTGCATTCCCCCACCCCGCCCACCCCCACAACGTGGCCCAGCCCGATAAGATTCTATAAAAAGAAACGCCACAGTTCGAGATTTAGCCCACACTCGGCGGCCATATTTGATCCCCACCGCGGCATACTGCTCGTGGCGCCGCGAAGGGAGAGAGGAGGCTCCATTAGTTCTAAACTCCTTGGCTTTGGTCGAAATCTTCTGTATTTGACCAGTTCTGGCATGTTCAATGTTCAAGTGCTCATGCACTGTCAGGGGAGTTCATTCACAAAATGCTGATTAACTTGAATTTGAACTTAGTTAAATGTGTTATGAACTGCACATGCACGTGCCCAGTATTCTAGTTACATACATAATAACGACCCATCATTCTCAGCTAAATAATAATGGAAACATCTATATTACTTGTAACTTATTTACATCAATGATCAAGTCCCAACTGCTTTTTAATCGCCATTTTGCGAAAGTAGAGATCACAATCTTCAAAATGATGTATAACATGATTGATTTTTGAGCGTGTGGAGAGCTTTATGCCTTCTATTACAAAAAAGAGGGACATTTTAGGGCAAAAAATGCGTTTCTTTCACTTAGAGGAAGGGGGATGTCATCTTTGTGAGTGTTTTTGAACATGTTCTGCTATTGACAGGGACATATAAGACCTTCATGTCGGGAAAGTAGACATTTCAGAGTACTCGAATCCGTTAACAGCCCAATTTCGATCTCGGACTAAAAAATGACGTCATTTGACCATGGCCTTCCCCCACATCATGCCTTTAATGGGCTCACCCAACACACGCAGTGTTACTATAACACGAGCTGTGGGGTGACCAGTTGGCCCCATTTTAGTATTTTATATAAATTCATGAAGATACGTTTTTAAATCTAGCCTCAATGGTTGTCCAAAAATATGAATACGTTAAGACAAATTGATACATGTACAATAAACTGCTGTGCAAAGTTTAGGTTACGGTACATTGATTCACCCATTAAAGAGATGTTTGAGAACAAGTTGCGCCACGAATTTTTTACTGCGCTGAAAAGATCATCGTGCAGTCTGACGTTAATAAATACACTGACTCATAGTCCACTGTGTTGCATTTTCAGGAATCACCTTTGCTTTCAATTACGTTTGGCTCCTGGGGCATTTTCAACTTTAGAAAAAAAAAAACCCAGCTTCAAACAAACCAACAAATTCCAACAAATTTTTCAAGCCATCGTGACGACATGAATGTTCAATTGTTTCTGCATGGCTGATGAGGGTCAGCTAGGTGCCTTGCATGGGAAGATGAGGCATCTTCCAATATCCCTGTACAGTCCTTGACAGAGCTGGTAGTAACGGAGTACAAGTACTCAGGTACTTGTACTTACGTTACAATTTTCGGTACTTTTACTGTACTCCGGTACATTTTTGAAACCAGTACTTTTACTGTACTCCGATACTTTTTATAAAAGTACTTTTGAGTACTTTTTAAGTACATTTTGAGTACTTTGGTAGCTTAATGAAAGGGTAAGTGCAGGCATTTCTGATAATAATTTACGGAACAAAAACCCGATCAACCGCCAAGAGTTAAAAGTTGAGATCAAAGAACGGCCCGTCGCCTCAAAGATCAGCCACTATCGTGAATGTGATCACAAGCGTTGTAAAACTCCTTGAAACGGTACAGTGTTTGCTCCAGACGGGATCACACCAAGGTGTGAACTGACCGATGCGTTTCTTTTCCCCAAACATCGCACTCGCATCTGACCTCACCACCTAAACTTACATCACTCCCTGGGTGGGTAGGGCCTACAAGTTCGCTCCAGGCGGGATCACATCAAACTGTGAACTCTTCCCTGACCATTGAAAGCAGTTTTTCCCGAATTTGCGAGACAACCTGAATTTTAATTAGTGTGGTCACATCGTAATGGCGCGTAACAACAAAGGAGGTTGGGGGGGGGGGGGGGGGGGGGGGGGGACTCAATCAGAGATGGAAAGCTAAAATTGTTGGACAGGTAAAGGGGAGGGGCAACTGGATAAACATAGATAAAGATCTCAAGACTCACGATAGGTTAATGAGTGTGTATATATAATATTATTTATGGCATGCCTCATGCCACTGTGATTGGTCATCAAGGTCGACCACTCTTTGCTTGCCATATGTCATAAATCCACCCAGGGGTCACCTCAGTTCATGGGTCACTGTAGATTCTTCCTTGGCTTCGTTGGCTAAGATCCCATATTTCCCTTGCTTCCGAGCACTGGGATCTTAGGCGGAGACTACTGCAGTAGAGAATCTTTGGTTACACTACACTTACTAGACTCTAGGAAACTATTGTCTTTTGGTTTGTCGTTGGCGCCGTGGACTACACAGTGTGACCAAAATCTGTCAGACCACTCTGCCGTAAGCTGACAAAACGCCTTTTTTAAAAATCCATATCAGTTTTGAGAAAAATGTTTTTTATTTGTCACAGTAACCATTTTAAATAAAGTGTTTTTCAGAAATTTGAATTCTAATTTGTTAAAAAACCATTCATAGTTTCACTTTCATTTTTCTCGCAAGTATAGTAACGGATCAGGATTTCGATTAATTAAGCAAATAAAATAATATGGCGCCAAAATGAAAAAAAGGCGTTTTGTCAGCTTACGGTAGCACTATAATCAATTGAAACTGAAACTGTGTTCTCAATGCGTATCTAACAATTTTTAGGATGCCTAAATTTCTTTTAAACTCTTTTGGGTGGTTTTTGCTTAAGGCTACATTGATTCCTTGAGGATTTGTTAATGAAGAATTCAATGCACTTTTCCATTTCTATGCGGGTCATTTTCATCAATTTTACGTTTTCTTAAGAGCAACTTTCTATCTACATTTTTCAATTTGGATACTCTTTCTGTAGAACTTTCCGACCTCTTGGACTGACTTACATTTGATCTCATTGTCTTGCTCAAACATTTTCTATTCATAATATCACTTACCCACTAGTTGCGTCTGTTCGTTTGGGTTGTTTTTTGTTCAATTTCACCTACCATTTCCACCGTTCAGTGCGTACATTGTATATTCAAATGCTTTGTATACTGTTTACATTTTTAGTAATAAATAGCCTAATTTGTCAAATATACTGGATAAGTTATACAATATGATGTTTTGCATAAGCGCTGAAGTGTTTTAGCATATTAGCAGAAAGTACTCAAAATGTACTCATAAGTACTTTTTAAAAAAGTACTTGTACTCAAGTACATTTTATAGGAAAGTACTTTTACTGTACTTAAGTACATTTTTTAGATTGTACTTAAATTTGTACTTAAGTACTTTTTTAAAAGTACTTTAACAGCTCTGGTCCTTGAAGACATCGTAAAGTTTCTTCAAAGTGTATCCACTTACGTCAGAAATTTCATTTTTAAGTGCATTGCATCTTTAATGTATTGCAAAATTGAACAAAATTAACAATGACGTGTCTACCGGAATTGCAACCATTGTTTGACTGAAATTCTTACCCGTTAAATTTTGATTTATCAAAAAGCTATCCACATACATCCCTGCAACTGCATAAAGGCGATGCGATCATAATTTTGTCCGCCATTATCTGTCTCTTCAAACGAAAATGTAAATGTTGTGGAGGGTCTAGATTGTCAGATGTCCACTGTTTCCTCTGGTGACTAGAACAAAATAATGTTCAAGTTCATCTTGATACAGTATCACTGTTAGTATAATCCCCCAGTAACAGCTCACAATGTCTGCCACAAGACCTTGCAAAGCAGTGATGTTGTGGATCCACTCACTGATATATTAATGCTTTGGCAACTTTTTTTTTTGTCTTCTGGGTCAAACTTCAAGAAATATCTTTCAACCACAAAAGTGTCTGCTGCAAAAATGCGCAGTGCTGTGATGTAGATGTAGTTGTGACTGGGTTACGATATATCCGACAGAGAATGACACAGTAACCTAATGAAAACGTTGAAAAGATCATCAAAGTCATTACAGAAATCAGATATAGCGATGTCAGACAAAGGATTAATTCCGAGCTACATTTATTTAGTGTCCCAATTTAACTGCTTTTGATATTCTGCGACTAAGCACGTGCACAGCCAAACAAACCCTTTGTCGTTCAAAACTTGACACTCTGTTGGTTAACTTCGGTGCCACCCTGAATAAACCTAAAGGCACTGCACTGTCTTTTTCATAGAAATGTTCAATAACTGCCCAGCATGCAGTATCATGATGGTGAGTAATTAAGGCCCACAGAAATTGTGGTAGATCAACATATTATTATATTGTTTCTAATTCTTAATTAAGTGTTGAGAATCAAAGAGGACTGATTTTATCACCCTCGTGATGAAAAAAAGGCTTTTCGTGGGGGGTGGGGGGTGGGTGAGACTTAGTTTAGTGTTCTAAAAGTAAAACGTATTCCCCCCGGGAGTTTGGTGAGCTCGCACGCTTTTCGCCCCATTGCTTTATATCAAGGTATTTAAATCATTGGCGCAGACCACAGAATTCTACTGTCTAAGTGTAGAATTCTGTGGCGCAGACTGACCATGCTTTCATTAGGTAGGCAGCGAGAGAAGGCTTTTACTTTTATCCTCAGGCAGACGTGATTGCTGCCCACTGCTCACACCTCGTTTCCAGAATGAAAAAAACCCCAACAACAACAACCCCAACCCATTTATTGTCAACCCAACCCACAGAATTCTACACTTAGTGTAGAATTCTGTGGACCCAACCCAACAAAACAAAACAAAACAAAACAAAAACGACGAGCTCTCGAATGTTAAAAGTTGCAAGTGTTCGTCTACTGCTTGATGGACCACGAACGATAACCCTGTAGAGATTCTAGACTCGACCAAGTTGGCCTAGACTAATGTACCCCTAACTTGGCCTAAGCCTGTGAGAAGTGAAAAGTTACGTCGTCAGTGGCAGCCCTAGATTAGATCTATAGGCTATCTAGATCTAGATCTAGATCTAAGTACTTTTCGAAGGCCTTGGCAGGCAGTGGAAAAAAGTGGTGGAATAATAAAATAATTGCAATGTAGAGCTATAGTCTAATAGTACTAGAGATCTAGATCAAGACTTAGATCTATTGATTGTGTAACTTCCTCGTGCAATACGTTTAGGCAGTTTAGCATTTTACTACAGTTGCTCAATAATAGTGTGTTAAACATGTTTTTGTCAAGTCACTAGATCTAGAATCTAGTCTAGCTAGACTAGGTCTAGATCTAAATCTAGATCTAGATCTATCTAGATAAAGTATAAAGTGACAGCAAGGTGAGGAAGCTTGTTTCATCTCATCTAAATTAGGCTAACCTAGGCGGTGATCTTTATGTTAGTTGCGTTCGTTAAAGTCCACAATCCATTTGTTTACATCCAGAGAAGATACCAGAAGTCTTGATGACCAAATGCTAGATCTAGATTTCTAGATCTAGATCTATTTGAAATAGGCTACACAAAGAGCAGGGATGCATGCTCTGAATTTTATCCTAATTTGATGTTTTGCAGTTAGGTTGCATCCCTGCTCTTTGTGTTGCTGCAAATAGTTTTCGCAGTGGCTATTTTTATGGCGAGCC
>NW_004797566.1:881314-883908 GCF_000002075.1 Aplysia californica | reverse complement strand
CTATTCAGTGTGAGAGGTGTAAGAACTGTGAGAGGGCAAGAGGCAGTGACACTGAAAATATGCCAGTCTTGAACAGAAAGCTACAAAACAATATCGTTCTAATTTATTATCACCCAACAAATGAAATGCGAACACTTTATTTCAATAACACGGGTTACGAGGTATGAGGGATCTCGATTCCACACAAGGCCTGCACCAACGCGCTCTTTGCAGAGGGCTCTACTAAATCTAATCTAAATTCTGAAATTTGTTTACAAGTTTTTGTCCTCTGGTGTTGCCTTCAGCCGCTCCCCCCTTCCCCCGAGTGTACCTCTTTTTTTAAAAAACCAACAATCCCTGCCCTACTCCGTAGTCCTATAATTCGCAACGCTCAGACTTTTTAATAAACTTTGGCGACCCCAACAAACGCCGGTGCTCACCTATGCCGTACATTGTGGTGCCTCGCGCGAAGGTTCACTGACTTGTCACGTTGGCGAACCCGACAATCTAAAAATCAGACGAAGCTTGTATTTTCTTTTCACCCCCCCACACACACACACAAGTAACAGCACGGTGACGAGTCCGAGTAATGATTAAATTTTACTTGCACGGCGACACAGCGTTTTTATGCTGTACAACCTGCATATTACAATTATGTTGCGCTATCAGTTTATCTTCGCCAAATTCCAGGGTGGTAACGAAAGCGAAAGTAGATCTTGATTTTTCCCGATCGAGCCTCGGTGTCACATACACTTCCACCTGCCGCCATAGCCGGTTTTTCGTGTGAAACGTACTCTCGGACGGGGAAAAGGTGAACGAATATTATATCACAATCGCGACCTGCAAAAACGGAGTCATGTACCGCGGCTCGGGTTCACTGAAGAGTCTTGTTGGCTTCATCACTCAATTATGCAGGCTAATTTACGACCGTTTACCAAATTTTTACTACCTTCAAGGCAAATTTACTACCATTTACGACCTTTACGACCAGGGCGCCGAATTTACGACTTTTTTACGACTTTGCTGGACACCCTGTAAAGAATCTTTTGGCAAAAACCGCATGTCGATGGATGCAGCCATTAAAAAACCTTTTGCATAGCAAAATTCGGCCACCACAAGTAGATACATTACATCAAACATTTTAGACACGAGCCTATCTTTGGCTGCTCCCATCCAACATCATCCCATAAAAATAAGTATGATTGATGATACTGATATAATACTATGATTAATATATATCTTGTCTTAATAAGTCAGTGAGTCATTGTCAGGTGTGTGAAATTAGTAGGCTACCTCAGATTAGTAGATCTAACTTGGATTTTGTGATGTTTTTAAGTAAGTAATTGAAACACAAAGACGAGGTAAAATTGCAGTGGTTAGATCTGATATCAATTGTAACTGAAAGATAGGCTTTGATAAGACCAGGTTCTTAATCTTTTCGAATATTTTCTTCAAAACAAAGATCTGGATCTAACCTGTCAAAAATTCTTATCAATGAAGAAATGAAAGAGGGGTTCCTTTGGAGGCTCTGGTTAGTACAGTGATAAACGTAGCAGTGTGTTGCACCATCCTTTCTGGTCTCGTTTTTATTGTAAAGAAAGTTTCTACGGCTGTAGTAATAATAATAATAACAATAATAATGATAATAATAATACATGTAATGCTGATCATTTCTATAGCAGTGTCCACAAACACAGCTCTACTCTAGGTGCTTTAGAATCTACATAAATGCATGTATGAAAGTATGAACAATATTCACAAATGCATACACGCACACACCTACTTGCTTATAACACGCACACGCTTACACATCATGCAAACGTTATCAACATCTAGATCTAGACGTCTATGGGGATATGGTTTTTCTTCGGGTTACATAAAAGAATTTCAGTATTATTTTCATTAGGGGGTGGCTACACCTGAAGGCTATCTCGCTTATTACTGGACCGAATTTTACCAAATTTCACACATATAACTATTATAACAAGCATAGTAAGGAGTCTCAATATCGGCAATCAAATTTGAGAAAAAGTTTTGTTTCCATGGATACGGTGGCCATATTAGATTTTGTTGACATGTCTTACGTAATGAATACCGCATTTATCGCTCATGGAAATTGGTTGTTTGTTTTTTTTGCATGCGTGTTCACAAACATTAGATATAAAAATTTGTCTGCTGTTTTTTTCCTAAACGAATAAGAAAATTTTTAATGAATTTTTTCCTGACGTAGCATTCAAGTTTGCAAAAAATCCGAGAAAATCTACACTCCAGACACCACCAACAAAAACTTATTCCAAATATCAAAAATTCAACAGACAAATATTTAGTATTACATCTTCTCTTCATTCTGTGAAAATTTCATGAAGATTGGAAGAAAAATGATAGAGTTATTAGTTATTCAAAAAAGTATAGAGAAAAGTCGCGTTTTGGGAAAACGGCCGATAAAGAAAAATAAAATACTGACTTTATGAGGAAACGGCGGTCACAAACATGCCCGGAATGGGGAAAAGTACGGTTGTCGGGGGTTCTTAGGCGATGAAATAGTTGTAGGAGAGGCTGAGGAAGCTAAAAATGCCTACAGCTCAATTTCTATAATTTTGAGCCGAATTTTGACT